>NC_030679.2:146718742-146956242 GCF_000004195.4 Xenopus tropicalis
CATCTACCACGGGCAGATGCCGGACTTTACCAAGTACTTCAACAGCCTCAACCCATCAAAAGATCTTCATGATCCATTCATCAGGGAAATATGGGAGCAAACATTCTCTTGCAAGTGGCCCAGTCAGGAGAGTTTAGCCACCTGGATGGAAAATGCCACAACTAAAGTGTGTACAATGAAGGAAACGTTGGAGAACATACTACCGGAAGAGCAGAGATTGTCTCTCAATGTGTACACTGCTGCTTATGCCTTAGCATGGGCCTTACACAATATGCTTCATTGTAAGCCTGGAACCGGCCCATTCCATAATGGAACCTGTGCCGATATCTCTTCATTCCAGCCTTGGCAAGTACGGGGATTATCTTCTGGCCCAGCCCTTAGATATGTTTTTCATTAAACTCAACATTGATTCCATATTTTTTCATTTACCAGCTTTTCCACTACTTGAAAAATGTAACCTTCAAGACCCAAGATGGAAGGCAAATATTTTTTGACGCCAAAGGGAACCCTCCCGCCATATATGATATTGTGAACTGGCGAGTGAGTGCCAGAGGAACCCTGGAACAGGTTGCAGTTGGGAGCTATGACCTAAATCGGCCTGATAGGACAACCTTCCAAGTAGACACTGGTGAAATGATCTGGATAGACAATCGTACACAGGTGCGGTAATGATGAGCGACTGTTGAAGGCCAGGCCATTGATTTTCTGAGACCTTAAGATACCTTGAGGTCCATAAGCCTTTTGACCCATATCAGTGACCCAAGCAGAGAGTGAGTGGAACCTTGTCTAGGATGCCATTATTGATGTGCCATGAGTGTATATAAAGCTTGGTGAAGGCATGAGTGGTACCAGACCTTCTTTCTTATGGTACAACATTAGGGGGGTCATTTATGAAATATAAATTTTTTATTTTAAACTTGATTCGTATTTTTTTTTTAAAAAACGATTCAACTTTTCCAAGATTTGCTAATTGGCTAAAACGGCTAAAAATCTGAATTCGACAATTCGCCAGATTAAACTTGTCCGGTTCATGTAGAAGTCAATGGCAAATAGTGATGAGCACATTTTTTCGGCAGGCATGGATTCGCAGCGAATTTCCGCATTTCTCCATTGGCAAATAGTTTTGCGAAACTTCCGGAAAAATTTGTCACGGGTCAAACCGGGCGCATCAAAAAAGGCACGGACACGTAAAAAAAGGCATGGTGGCATCAGAAAAAGGCATAGTTGCGTAAAAATTGGGTGCAGTCACGTCAAAAAAAGCGCGGGAGACAAAAAAACATAGACACGGGTGACAAAATATAGACGCGAGCAACAAGAAAACATGGACATGGGTGACAAAATATAGACCCAGGTGACAAAAAAGATGCGGGCGAAAAAAAAGCATAGACACGGGGACAAAATATAGACGCGGGCCACAAAAAACATAGACATGGGCGACAAAATATAGATGCGGGCAACAAAAAAGACGCGGGCGACAAAAAAACATAGACACAGGCGACAAAATATAGACGCGGGCCACAAAAAAACATAGACACGGGCGACAAAATATGGACACGGGCGACAAAAAAACATAGACACGGGCCACAAAATATAGACGCGGGCCACAAAAAAAACCAGACACGGGCGACAAAATATAGATGCGGGCAACAAAAAAGATGCGGGCGACAAAAAAACATAGACACAGGCGACAAAATATAGACGCGGGCCACAAAAAAGACGCGGGCCACAAAAAAACATAGACACGGGCCACAAAAAAGACGCGGGCCACAAAAAAACATAGACACGGGCGACAAAATATGGACACGGGCGACAAAGAAACATAGACACAGGTGACAAAATATAGATGCGGGCCACAAAAAGGATGCGGCCGACAAATAAAATCATGCGACAAATGCGCTTCACAAATTTTTTGCCGTTTCGCGAATTCGCAGATTCGCTCATCACTAATGGCAAAGTTCCCTTCCCTTGGAGTTCATTCTTTAGTCTTGAAACTTTTGAGATTTTGCTGGGTTTTGTCTGAAAACTCGACTTTTCTGAATTGCCACAGCGACACTTCGATAAAATCGGGATTTTCGCGGCGACAATTTGAAAAAGTCGAGTTCTTCTATGACTTTTCTCACAGTGACTTTCCCTTGTGACTTTTTTTAGTCAATTTTAGACATTTGGGAAAACAAATTTAGTCGAATTTAGAAATTTAAAATAAATGAGAAATAATGGTGTTTTTAGTAAATCTGCCCCTAAATGATTGAGCTGGCTCACCTTTATATTCCTCAATAGTTAAAAGTATCTTCTTAAAGAGATATTGATACCTGAAATTGAACTGCTTTTTACCTTTTACAGCCAATATACCTTAAAAAATGGAAAGCCACAGTTCCTGCTGTTAAGATATCTGTCCCTTATTCTAGAGTAGAGATTCCCAACCAGTGGCTCGGGGGCAACATGTTGCTCACCAACCCCTATAAAACCACCAACCACCTCAAAGTAGGTGCCCATTTTTACATTTCTGGCTTGGAGACAAGTTTTGGAAGCCCAGAGACACAGGCTTACTCCAAGCAGAGCCTCCTAAACGCTAGAAATCCACATGGGGCTACTAAATAGCCAATCACAGCCGTTATTTGGCTCTCCCAAAGAACGTTTTTCATGCTTGTGTGGCTCATCAACACTTTTTAGATCTGAGTGTGTCTCATAAGTAAAAAAAAGGTTGGGGATCCCCATTCTAGAGATATGGACATAACTGGTGGAGCAGGAGTAGCAATAAAAGTGATACGAAAAGAACTGGAGCTGAGTTTAGGGGCCAGATTAGAAAAATGCTATTGGTTCTGGCATATAAAATAAAGTCAAACAGACTGCCAAGACTACTAGGGAAGATAGCAGTAAGCAAGAGGGACAGGGCTAAGGGCTCAGGGCTCCAATCCATGTAAAGGTCTTGTATGACATGGGCATCAAACTGTAGTGCTCATTCAGAATAGAATATAGAGAAATGTAGAAGGAAAGTTGCCTATAAAGAATATTCAGTTGGAAGCCTTCCCAGATGAGTAAAACCTATTATAGCCCAAAAGGAGGAGGACATATTAATACCCCTGTCTATGAAGATTCCCATTCATCCACACCATGATATACAGTATCTAGAAGAACCAAGTTTCAAGAAATTGGAGTTTTCTTTAACATCTTTCTCCACTCATCCGAGTGGCTTCTTCAGTTTAGAACTGAGATGAGTGGAGAAACATTTTCAAGAAAACTCAGAAAGTACAGTTGCTTGAGACTTAATTATACTAGATATTAACACCCTTGGTTTCATAATAAGGCAATATTTGTATATAATACCAATATGATCTCCATAGGTTCCTCTCTCCAACTGCAGCCCAAGCTGTTCGTTGGGATTCAGGAAAGTAATTGTACCAGGAAAGCCAGTTTGCTGCCATGAGTGTGCCCGGTGTCCCCAGGGGCATGTCTCAAACCAAACAGGTAGTGTGATCAATATTTTATGACCTTTGATAACACTTAGTACTGACATTATCACTCTAATATGTATGTTTTTTCCAGATGCTGTGGAATGTCAGCCATGTTCCTGGGACACGTGGCCCAATCTACAGCAGGACAGATGCCTACCAAGAACTATAGAGTTCCTTTCCTACGAAGAACCTCTGGGTTACAGCTTAGCAGCGATCACCATCTTTTCTTCTATCATCCCACTTGTTATTTTGGGACTTTTTATACAATATAAAGAAACACCAATAGTCCGAGCCAACAACTACTCCCTTAGCTGCCTTCTCCTGCTTTCCCTGTTCCTCTGTTTCCTTTGCTCTTTAGGGTTCATTGGTTACCCACAACCTGAAAAGTGCCTTCTGCGCCAGGTGGCATTCGGGATGGTTTTTGCCCTCTGCATCTCCTGTGTTCTGGCCAAAACCATCACTGTTGTCATTGCCTTTAATGCAACCAAACCCGGCAGCAGGTTAAGAAAGTGGACAGGGGTGAAAGTGCCCTACTGTGTTATTATCTGCTGTGTCTTTATTCAGTTATGTGTGTGTGTTCTATGGTTGACCCTATCTTCTCCTTTCCCTGAACAAGACACTAGAACAAAACCAGGTTTAATTATTGTTAACTGCAATGAAGGGTCACCCCCAGCTTTCTGGTGCATGCTGGGATACCTTGGACTCTTGGCCTCCATCAGTTTCATTGTTGCCTTCCTGGCCAGACGCCTCCCTGACAGTTTCAATGAAGCCAAATTGATCACATTCAGTATGTTGGCTTTCCTCAGTGTGTGGGTGTCCTTTATCCCAGCCTATCTCAGTGCCCGGGGCATGTATACTGTGGCAATGGAGGTCTTTGCCATCCTGTCTTCCAGTTGGGCTTTGGTGGGCTGTATCTTTGTGCCAAAATGTTACATTGTACTATTGAGACCGGATATGAACTCCAGAGAACATCTCATGGGGAAAAGGAAAGATCAAAAATAAAACATCCAAATTTGTGGAGTTATATTCGCCAACCAAAGGTGGTTTGTGGGTATCACAGATTAAAATCACCAACAAATACACAACATACTTTCAGTTTGGGTTGAGAAAATACTTGCTGTCCCCTGACCCACAGAGAGGTTTAGCCAATCCAATAAGAATACCAAGGTTCTCTTAGACATACTGTATCAAGGGAATGTTGAATCACATGCCCAGACAAAGGAATACATGCATAGCGAATCATACACTTAAAATGAGACTGTTGATCACTCAGTATCCCTACTAGGACCCCCATACCTCCTGGACCCCCAATAGTTGCAGGGTCTGCTTCTTCTATACTTCTACCTCTAACTACGTGGTCTCACAGCTCTCCGGCCAGACAAGCTTTCACATTGTACAAGGTATTATCTACTTTATTCCAAAGAGACCTTTGTACATTTTTGGTGAGGAAATAAAACAATGTATTTGCAAATACTGGACTTTAACATATTTCTATAGAGTTACCATCATCTTCTCCTCATCTTCTCCTCATCTTCTCCTCATCTTCTCTTCATCTTCTCCTCATCTTCTCTTCATCTTCTCCTCATCTTCTCTTCATCTTCTTCTCATCTTCTCCTCATCTTCTCCTCATCTTCTCCTCATCTTCTCTTCATCTTCTTCTCATCTTCTCCTCATCTTCTCCTCATCTTCTCCTCATCTTCTCTTCATCTTCTCCTTATCTTCTCTTCATCTTCTTCTCATCTTCTCCTCATCTTCTGCCCATCTGCTCCTCATCTTCTCCTCATCTTCTCCGCATCTTCTCCATAGAAAGCAGGTCCAACTCCAACAATCTTTCCTCATATATTAATTGTTCTTTTCTTCATATAAGTTTATTTGCATATCTTTGTACTCATTCAGTTGAGTAACACCCTTCATACTCAAGATACTCAAATCACAATGCAAAACCTTTGGGGCAACCTGCAACTTTTTCTGAAAACACTTGCTACTCAGTATTCAGTATTGAGGGGACCTATCTCTCCCAGAATGCACCCCTGACCATACCTGTGGGCTGACAGAGCCAGTCATGATGCCCTCCTCTACACATCACTATCTTGGTATGTGCCCATTCCCAGGAGTTCCACAAATATAGACACTAATGGAGTATGTGTAGACCCTATCTTTGTTTGCTCATTTTGTTTCTCTACTTCAGAGGTGGAGCATACCTTCCTGCAAAGCCCCCTCACATCGTTGCTCTTACCCCGGCCCATGCCCATTTCCTACATACACCCAATGTATTGGTCTGTACAATTGGTTTCACCATATCTACATCATTCTACAATACCCCATTTATTGATGAGGCAAAGGTTGGGCCACTAAATATGCACAGTAACAACTATTTCCGTTAGTTTTGTGCCATATGACCATGGCATCAGAGCCAACTTGCTGAGTTTGATGCAACCGACCATGGCACCCAGGCCCGGACTGGCAATCTGTGGGTTCTGGCAAATGCCAGGGGGGCTGCTGTAAGATGCCATAGACACTCACTATTTATTGGGCTGCTGGGGGGCTGTTTGGGCCTCTCTGTACCTGAAATGCCGGGTCTGATTCTGAAATCTAGTCCAGGCCTGGGTGTGCCCAGTTTCGTCAAAATCACCCAGTGACCAACTGTGAAAAGTTTGGGGACCTTAGCGTAAAAATGGCAGCCTTTTAGATTTGAACCAATGAAATTTAATGGGGTTTATTTGGTTGGCTGTTGGCGGCTCCGCCCACTTTTCCCAACCTAAAAATGCAGTCCCCTAGTGACCAGCTATGAAGAGTTTGGGGATGTGAGAATGGCAGCAAGCTGAATTTCCTCCATTGAAAGTCAATAGTTAAAATCTGATTGGTCGTTTGCTTCACCCACTTTTCAAAACTTGAATACACCGTCACCCAGTATCATAATGTGCAAAGCTTGGGGACCCTGACATGAAAGGTAAGAATGGCAGCAGTTAAAATGTGCCCACTAAAATCAATGAAAAAAAATGTGATTGGCTGTTGGTGGCTCCGCCTACTTTTCTAACCTTGAATACATAGTCACCCAGTCAATGGAAAGCTGGTGTAAATAGTGTGAGAATGGGAGTGTTGTAAATGTAAAACAATGAAATTCAATGGGTGAAATCCGATTGGCTGTTGGTGGCTCTGTCCCCTTTTACTACAACTTTGACTGGCAATCCCCCAGTGACCAACCGTCAGAGCACTTAGAAAAGCACAAGCAACCTGCTCCGCTATAGGGCGAGGAAGTGTTTGGGTGCTGTACCCCTAAAACTGTAGAAGGAGTAGCGTTTAGAAAATGGGGGGCGCTAAGAAAAAGAAGAAGAAAAAGCGAAGTGGAAGAACAGTCTGTGAGTTTAATAAACCAACATAACTAATAAATTGCAGTTGGTCTTTGTTTTTTATATTTTGTGTTTACTGATTTTGCTTTTTGTTCTGGAATTTCAGCAGCTATGACTTCCCCTCTTAACTGCCACAAACTTGTCTCCCTCATTTACCTCCACTGTCCCTTCTCTACCCCCCAATACCCCGGCCCCTGCCAGTGGTTGCTCAGTGAGCCTCCTGTTCTCCCCCATGTTTGCAGCTGACCCCCGATGGGCCTACCTGAGCGACATCTGACCTAAAATTGGGCAGATCTTAATTGGACAGGTTTGATTTTCCATCAGATCAGGGACCCAATTGGATCGTTGATGTGCTCCTCAGCAATGACCACCATTGTAATTCAAATTAGCTCTATAATGCCCACCTTTAGGTGAGCATATCTGGAGAAGATCCACTTGCTTGGCAACCTCGCCAAATGAGGAACCTTCCTGTGAATGGCCACCTTAACTTTAATCATCAAGAGAGACCCTGTCTGATGGAATTGATGTTTAATGACAAAAGCACTATACATTACCGAGGAGTATACCCTCCCAGTGATAGACACATGTGACCTTCTCAATGGGCCTTAATGGGTTTGAATACAGTGTGAGTCACAGGAAGAAAGGAATAATATTCTTTCAGTCTTTGATATAATCAGAAGTTCCATAACTGTGGAGCTCCCCTTTGGGAATGATGCTCTTTTTTTGAAGAATGCAAAACCAACTATATGGTAGCCAACCTGAAGGCCACTGTCCTGTCTGTAGCCAGGGCCAGGGTTTGGTGTTAATGCTCTTGGGCACGGGAATGTGGGTTTAGTGGTTAGAGGTTGGAGCTGGGCAGTCCCAGGCAACAAACAATTCTTAGCAGCTTCCCAATGGGATCAGTTTGGCCCCGGACCACTAATCAGATCATAATAGGGGCCTACAAGAAGCCTTGGGGTTTCAAACCTTCCCAGAAAGAGAGAAAGGACTTTGGCACCATAAACCTCACAACTCCAGCTGGCAATGCCTAGGGTAGATTTAGGGGGTATGAACCCAAAGTTTGTGGAAAAAAAGAACATATCGGTCCATACGGGAACAAAAAGTCCACTTGTGACAATAAAGTGTTATTTATTTTTCTTTTTTTTAAATATAGGATAATCAGAAAATATACGTATTTTTGCACACGTCGGCTGCACTGCACACAGCAATTACATTTCCTTCATTGTTTCTTGATGATGAAAATCCATATAAAAGCAGTTGACAAATAACAATATATCCAGCGTGTTGTCCAATTTTATCTATTTTATCTACTGTCGGACTTTTATATCGAAACCTATTTTAATGTTATATTTCTATTGAGTATTCAAATATTTACTTCCACCCTAGATCCTTGGTCATGGCCTTGGAACATTGGGCATCTTAGGTGGTGATCTCCTAACCTTTTGTTGTGCAATAGTTCATAAGTTAGTGCTGAAGGCAAGTGCAATACCCTGCTAGAGAAATGCCCTACTGGAGGCTTGCCCCTTGGGAGGCTTGCTTGGACACAGAGTTTCCCCAGTCAGATTGAGGGAACTATAAGGCACCTCCTGTTCCTCTGTTGGGCCAATGAGGTGTAATCATCAAAGCTGTTCCTTAATATGATTTTCCCACATTACACACAAGACATTGGCACCACTTCATGTTGTCACACCTAATCTAACTAGTGCCCAATAGAAGGTCTACAATGCTGAAGGGCCAACGTGCCCTTTTATCAGCCTGAAATACTGTTCTACTGACTTATTAACTTGTTCTTGACTATGTTGGCCAACATAGTCCCGCCATTTTTGTTACCTTGTTCTTGGACTTTCTGACAGTCTTCCTTTCAGCCTCAGTCCTCAGAGTCTGGTCATGACGGCTTATCGGCATGACCATTTAAGACTATTTCAACGTTACTGGCACCTAGAAGGACAATGCTTGACCATAAAATCATCAAACCTCTACTTTTGAGGTCTCCTTAGGAAAATTCTAGTTCTATAAGTGTTCCTCTGAATTATCTATACTGATATGTGCCTGCATACTGTAAAATGGACACCACATGGAAAATCTTGTTATGATCCCCTCACCCTTAAAACTTGTGGGACAATTAGCTATTTAAAGACACATGGAAATTGTGGATCAAAGGTATTGCTATGGTCCTGCTTATGAATAGGAACAGGCCACTAACAGAGCACCAATTGGGTGCGACTGGTCATCTCAGAACAAGTGTTTTAAAGACACAAGCAAGAGAAGGCTTTACATCTACTCGAAAATTGTCTTCTCTCCAAGCTTTAGTATCTTGATGCTTCAGTGGCTGTGGATATTACTTTTAAATACAGTTATATAAGGACAATAACCTCAATAAATGTTCTTGGCTGCTTATTTTTGAAGCACCTTCCAGAGATGTCCAAACTCATCTCATCTGTATAATAGTTTATTTCTTACTTCTGCCATTTGACATGAGATATTTCCTGGAGTTTAAGTTGGGACGGAATAATACAATGTAACATTTTGGCATGAAGATACAAACCAGCACAGCCCAGGTGGAAGACAGGATGGCAAAGACCTCCATTGCCACAGTATACATGCCCCGGGCACTGAGATAGGCTGGGATAAAGGACACCCACACACTGAGGAAAGCCAACATACTGAATATGATAAATTTGGCTTCATTGAAACTGTCAGGGAGGCGTCTGGCCAGGAAGGCAACAATGAAACTAATGGCGGCCAAAAGGCCAAGGTATCCCAGCATGCACCAGAAAGAAATAGGTGATCCTTCATTGCAGTTGAGTATAATGACTCCGGGTTTGGTGTCAGTGTCAGTCTCAGGGAAGGGAGGAGAAAAGAGCAGCCACAGTACACACAGAAATGATTGAATAAATACACCAAACCCAATGATCCAGTAGGACACCCTTACTCGTGTCCATTTTCTTAACCTGCTGCCGGGTTTGGTTGCTTTAAAGGCAATGACAACAATTATGGTTTTGGCCAGAACACAGGAGATGCAGAGGGCAAAAACCAACCCAAATGCCACCTGGCGCAGAAGGCACTTTTCAGGTTGTGGGTAACCAATGAACCCTAAAGAGCAAAGGAAACAGAGGAACAGGGAAAGCAGGAGAAGGCAGCTAAGGGAGTAGTTGTTGGCTCGGACTATTGGTGTTCTCTTATATTGAATAAAAAGTCCCAGAATAACAAGTGCAATTAGAGAAGACAAGATGGAAATGGCTGCTAAGCTGTACCCCAAAGGTTCTTCATAGGAAAGGAACTCTCTAGTCCTTGGTAGGCATCTGTCCTGCTGTAGATTGGGCCACGTGTCCCAGGAACATGGATGACATTCCACAGCATCTAAAAAAATGCACTCATTTAGCTTCCTTGCAAGGAATATGATAGAGGCCATGTAAGAACATTGAAATAATATTCACAGTACCTGTCTGGCTTGAAATGTGTCCATGGGGACACCGGGCACACTCATAGCAGCAAGTTGGCTTTCCTGGTACAATCACCTTCCTAAATCCTGAGGGACAACTTGGGCTGCACTTGGATAGAGGAACCTAATAATAAACAAGGATGTTATACTCAACCTGAGCTTTGAGGTAATTCAAGGGATGAACATCAGCATCTACATTCCAAATCTCACCCTAGATGTCCTTCAGCCTGGACCTCCTTCCTCCCCCAATAGGGTATCAAGCTTCTCAGTTTGGAATTTCATGCCTTTTAGAATTAAATATAAATATATGGTGGCCCCATAACACAGTAAAAGAGTTATATCCTCTTACCTGAGTTTCCTCATTGGCCCATGTAATAGCCTTTTTGTCTACATTCAAAGTCTCCTGATCTGGTGAAGTCAAGTCGTATCTCCCAACCACCACCTGCTCCAGCCTGCCCTTGGCACCCAGACGCCAGTTCACTATGTCATAGACAGCCGGAGGGTTCCCTTTTGCATTGAAAAACATGTTGCTTCCATCTTTGGTCTTGAAGTTGACATTTTGTACGTAGTGGAGAAGCTGGAAATTTTGATTGGATAGTAAAAAGTCAGTGTTAAGGTGCCCATACACGGGCAGATTCTAGCTGCCGATATGGGTCCCTTAGACCGTTTCGGCAGCTTATCGGCCCATGTATGGGCACTACTATCTGGCCTGAAGTCGGGCAGATATCGATCAGGCAGGTTAAAAAATCTAGTCACTTTGGGGACTGCATCTCGTCTCGTTGATGTGGTCCCCGAAATGACTTTGCCTATACCCCAAGGCCAAACGACCGAATTAGCCTGGATTCTCCCGATACCCCCCACCTGTAGGGGGATATCGGGAGAAGATCCGCTCACTTTGCGACATCGCCAAGCGAGCGGATCTGAAGGTGTATGGGGACCTTTAGAAGGCGTATTAATTAGAGTTAAAAGGTAGAGAAGAAAAGTCTCTTACATGCCAGGGGTGAAATGATCTGATGTTAGCACAGTTGTATTGATGGAATGGATCAATTCCAGGTCTGCAATAGAGGAGACTATGAAGGGCCCAAGCAATGGCATAAAAAGAGGTATAGACATTAAATGAGACCCTGTGATCTTCTGTGGTTAAAGCTCCATCCAACGTTTCATTTCCTGTACATACTCGCGTTGTAGCATTGCCAGCCCATTCTAAATTCCCTTGGTAGGACCATTTACACAAGAAGGTTTTCTCCCAGTATTCCCATATGAATGGATCATTAACACTTTGAGATGGTAGGAGGTTGCTTAGGTACTCGGTAAACTTCTGCATTTGAGCACCGTGTATGGCGAAACCGATAGTGCCCTCCAGCACTCTTTGAAATTTTTCTTCTGAGAGCAGAGTTGACGTCGCCCAACCTTCAGTGGCCACCCAGATATTGCCAGTCACGTTCTGTCTCAAAAGCTCTGTCACTACAATCAGAAAGTCAGAATCGGAGGCTATTACTAGGACAACCTTTGCATTGGACTTTTTTATGACCCGGGCAAGGTAAGGAGCGTTCTTATCTTCCTTGCCAATCAAGATATTTTCAGCAAAGGCCACGCAAGCTCCTGCATTTATTATCTCCTGCTTCGCCATTTGAAGTCCAGATTGACCATAGTCATCATCGTTTGCCAAGAGACCAACCCACGACCAACCAAAATATGAGATCAGCTGGGCCAGACCTCTCATTTGAATGTCATCGCTAGAAATAGTTCGGAAAAAGGACGGAAACTGGCTGCGATCGCTGAGAATAGGGTTGGTTGCAAAGTAGCTGATCTGTAAAATCATAATTCACACGAATGAGACTCAAGGTGCCGAAGAACCTAGAAGAAAGCTTCTCTAAAATGTGGCGGGTTTATGGCCACCATCTTCAGCCACATCACATCTGGTTTATGGGTTCTGGATGGAGATTGGCAACTAAAGCATGCATAAAGGATGTCAGAACTAGATTAGCTTCCACTGCCCATGCTTCTGGCTGAGGAAAACCAGATCTGATGTGGCCAAAGATAGTGGCGGCCAACCCTGCTGCCCAATTCTGAAGGTCCAGGGCCATTTTAGGGGAAGCAACTTTGCAAGTTTTGGAAGGGGTTACAATAAGTGTAAAATAGGTGGGAGGTTTGACGAGGTTTGTTCCCCTTAAGGGTATTAGTGCATTAATGTTACCTGTGGATATCGGTACAATCCCAAGATTTGGGCCATTATAATAGAAGGTGTCGAGCCACATTCTCCTATTACACCAGCAAGTGGGTCCCCTCCTGCACAATAATAATTTGGAATAATTTCTTGCCCACCGGACAGGATCCAGAGGGTCCCTTGTGCCGCTCGCCTTAACGTGTTGCACGTGTCAAAGATGTGGTAGCCCAGAGTAATGTTGGGAAGGATTTCTGGGTTTGCGTTGACTTCTTCCACAGCGAATACCAGGGCCCTCATGCTCTTATAATACTCACTCCCAAACCTGATGTGAAAGGCAAAACCAGTGGTCTGGAGGTTATTTAGTATTATTATTTCGACATATCTTTATCTCCTTCTGGTTGGGTGACCTGGGATCTCCCTGCTTCCCCTCCCAGATCTACATATGGTGGAACTGCAACCAACCCACTACTCCCTATTGCATACTCCTGGGTACCCCTGGAACTATAGCAGGGTGCCTGTTACCCCAATGTTTCTATATATCTGTAACATTGTTATGGGCTAAGGGGGCCCAGCCTGAAGGCCAGTTAGGGGGGGATTTGGGGTGAGTGCTTATTTGTGCCCTGGGTACCCCTGGAACTATAGCGGGGTGACTGTTACCCCAATGTTTCTATATATCTGTAACCTTGTTATGGGCTAAGGGGGCCCAGCCTGAAGGTCAGTTAGGGGGGGATTTGGAGTGAGTGCTTATTTGTGCCCTGGGTACCCCTGGAACTATAGCGGGGTGACTGTTACCCCAATGTTTCTATATATCTGTAACCTTGTTATGGGCTAAGGGGGCCCAGCCTGAAGGTCAGTTAGGGGGGGATTTGGGGTGAGTGCTTATTTGTGCCCTGGGTACCCCTGGAACTATAGCGGGGTGACTGTTACCCCAATGTTTCTATATATCTGTAACCTTGTTATGGGCTAAGGGGGCCCAGCCTGAAGGTCAGTTAGGGGGGGATTTGGGGTGAGTGCTTATTTGTGCCCTGGGTACCCCTGGAACTATAGCGGGGTGACTGTTACCCCAATGTTTCTATATATCTTTAACTTTGTTATGGGCTAAGGGGGCCCAGCCTGAAGGCCAGTTAGGGGGGGATTTGGGGTGAGTGCTTATTTGTGCCCTGGGAACCCCTGGAACTATAGCGGGGTGACTATTACCCCAATGTTTCTATATATCTGTAACCTTGTTATGGGCTAAGGGGGCCCAGCCTGAAGGCCAGTTAGGGGGGATTTGGGGTGAGTGCTTATTTGTGCCCTGGGTACCCCTGGAACTATAGCAGGGTGACTGTTACCCCAATGTTTCTATATATCTGTAACCTTGTTATGAGCTAAGGGAGCCCAGCCTGAAGGCCAGTTAGGGGGAGATTTGGGGTAACCCACAAACAGCAGGAGGAGACATAGGGAAAAGTATTTAAAGCTCTTCCCTAATGGCTTAGGTTTCCTACATTGAGTTTCTACCTGAACCTCTTCAAAACCAGACAGATAACCTGAAGTTAAATCAGCCACAAGCTTCAGAATGCATCAGACCCAAATGACCCATGTTCTTTAGCATGTGGTGGTGAGAGGGGAGCTTTGTGACATTCCTTATTCCAACCCTGAGACTTTGGGCTGAAGGGGTTTCCCAAAAAGAGACCAACAGAGTTTCCTATAATAAAAGCAAATATATACAGTAATTGCACTGGTGCAATGTATCAGCTGTGCTAGTAAATTAAACCTTGTAGCCTAAAGTAAAGCTCAACACAAACAGGTATCATCATGGTACTTACTGCTGACAGGTCAGCTCAGGGGGTTTTCTCGTGAAGTTGAGGTCAATGTAGACTCTCTCCAAATTAACTGGAAAAGTTCCTGCTATAAAAATATCTCCGGGGCGGCTCATGTAGCCGGTTATCTCCTCGCTGGGTAACCTGCAGCCTAACTTGGAGCCCGAGGAGGCGCACACTTCTACAGCAAATGTACACAGGAGCCATGTTGTGGAGAGGAGGAACCAGCCGAGCCTTTGGTACATCTGCATCTCCAACGTATGAGACAACAACGCTTTCCCAGAGAGATCTAACGCTCACAGCGTACAGGTACCAACAGCATATCTCAGCCGGTTTATGTATGTCTCAATCTGTACCCCTGTGGGAACACTGACAGTAATTAAAAACAATTACAAACGGCTCATTAAGAATGAAAGATATTGCTAGATAACAACTGCTCAGCTGTATAGGCCTAGTTGGTCCCAGTAGAGAACATTCCACCATGTCATGGAGTTCTGAAGCCACAAAGGAACGCAGATCCAGGAAGGCTGAACGTGTTGATAGGACAATGCAAGAGCTTAGATATCCAGGCAAATACACAAGGGCAACCTCAGTCTGATCTGTTCTACCCCAACAGGGGCAATATTGGGATTGGGCGGGGTCATGAGAGATGTGGCAATAATGTATCATGATGGAATGCCAGACTAGATCAGGGGATGTTTCTCTAAAGAAACTGGTTTTTAGATGTCAGATGGAACAAAGGAAGGAATTCTAGAGAAGAGGGCAGTAACGTCTTCAATGCGAGTATGTGAAGGGGTAATGAGAGAGGAGTTGAGGAGCAGATTGGTAGAAGAACATAACAAGTACTGGACTATAAAGTTCTTGACTATAAGTTCAGAGATAAAGGTTGTGGTAGAGTTGTCGGCTGCTTTTTAGGAGTCAGTAGTGGGTCAGATTTGTATCCTTAATGGTAATAGATTGGCAGGGATTGGCAGAGTGGCTTGGCAGAAGAAGAGTCATTTGTAGAAGCCTGGCAACTGCATTAATTATGGAGTGGAATGTTGACTGTCTTTGGAGGACTAACGTCTCTCTTAGTGTTTACCTCAAAAGCACTTGTATGTGAGGTCTAACTGCCATATGGCTACAGGGTACAGGGCTCCTTGAACTATAGACCCCTTACGTTCTTGTTCCTATTGGCCTTCACACCAGACATAGCAAATCTGAGGCCTAGTTATGGACATAGGACAGTGATCCCAAACCAGATGTTACTCACCAACGACTTTGGTGTTGCTCCCAGTGGCCCCAAAGTAGGTGCCATTTTTAAGATATTGCTAGCTAACAACTGCTCAGCTGTATAGGCCTAGTTGGTCCCAGTAGAGAAATTCCACCATGTCATGGAGTTCTGAAGCAACAAAGGAAAGCAGATCCAGGAAGGCTGAATGTGTTGGTAGGACAATGCAAGAGCTTAGATATCCAGGCAAATACACAAGGGCAACCTCAGTCTGATCTGTTCTACCCCCAACAGGGGCAATATCTTTAGTTGCATTTGGCTGTACCATATAAAAGGTTATTATTATTGACATATACATAACACACAGCATATTCCATAGTTCTGCACACTAGTATGGTGTATACATTGGGATTGGGCAGGGTCATGAGAGATGTGGCAATAATGTATCATGATGGAATGCCAGACTAGATCAGGGGATGTTAAAGAAACTGGTTTTTAGATGTCAGATGAAACACAGGAAGGAATTGTAGAGAAGAGGGCAGTAACGTCTTCAATGTGAGTAATGAGAGAGGAGTTGAGGAGCAGATTGGAAGAAGAACATAACAAGTACTGGACTATAGGGATGTAGCGAACCTCAAAAAAAAAGTTTGCGAACGCGTTCGCGAACTTACGCCAAAAAGCGCGAATATTCGCGAGCTTTGCGAACCCCATAGACTTCAATGGGAAGGCGAACTTTAAAACCTAGAAAAGCCATTTCTGGCCGGAAAACTGATTTTAAAGTTGTTTAAAGGGTGCCACGACCTGGGCAGTGACATGCAGGAGGGGGATCAAGGGCAAAAATTTCTCTGAAAAATACTTTGTTGGCACAGCGTTGCGTAAAATCGCAAAGGCAGCTGGCAGACCTAACGGAAATACGTGGCGTTTTTTGCTATTTCGCACTATTAGCACCATGGAAACGGGATTTGCTTACACCAGTACTAGGCTGAAAAACGCCATGTGTGGCTTGTGCTGCGTTTTTAGGCCGAGAAAAAAAGGAGAGAAAAAACGCAGAGAAAAAAAACCCGCGGTGAACCCAAATTGCGAACATATGCGAAAAGTTTGCGAACTTCCGAACTTGCGAACACCCGATGTTCGCGCGAATTAGTTCGCCAGCGAACAGTTCGCTACATCTCTACTTGACTATAAAGTTCCTGACTATAAGTTCAGAGATAAAGGTTGTGGTAGAGTTGTTGGCTGCTTTGTAGAGGTGTTGACTGTCTTTGGAGGAGTAACGTTTCTCTTAGTATTTACTCAAACAGCACTTGTATGTGAGGTCTAACTGCCATATGGCTACGGGGTACAGGACTCCTTAAACTTTAGCCCCTCTAGGTTCCAGTTCCTATAGGCCTTCACACCAGACATTGCAGATCTGAGGCCTAGTTATGGACATAGGACAGTGATCCCCAACCAGTGGCTCAGGGGAAACATGTTACTCACCAACGCCTTTGATGTTGCTCCAAGTGGCCTCAAAGTTGGTGCCCATGTTTAAATTTCTGGCTTGGAGGCAAGTTTTGGAAGCCCAGAGACCCCATTTTAGTCCAAGCAGAGCCTCCTGCAGGCCAGCAGTCCACATGGGGCTACCAAATAGCCAATCACAGTCCTTATTCGGCATCCCCAGAGAACTTTGTTCATGCTTGTGTGGCTGAAGGTTCATTAGGCCTCTTCTCTGAACAACATAAGTTAGTGCCTCAGGTTCCTCTACATTTTAGGGTCAGTCACCCCTGCAAAGCTAGTGGCCCATTTCTATCCTAGATCTCTGGATCTTGAACCTAACAGCACTGGAACCTGGGTCTCTAACCTACAGCCTCTTCTTATATGTTTTACATCACAAACAAAGGTTAAGCTGATGAGTTGCTGTGTTACTTAGCTCTTTTCTGAGATTCTTCATTGTATTTATGTAATGGTCCTGTTCCCCATGTTCTAGTGGAGTTCTAGAGAGTTCTGCACACAGTCTCATCATGAATACCATTTACACTGTATTCATTAACACCTCCAGTATTAATACCTGAAGACCAACCTTCCCAGGTCAGCTCTGTAAAGACTGTGGGTAACATTCATCAGCCTACTTTTAGGCCTGATCTATTTGATGGTGTCTCCACAGTCTAGCTTGAACAGTTTGAGCTCAGTTTAGAGTTTTTGAACCCGACTCAGGCCTAGAATGATAGAATTTTAACAGAATACAAATTTCCTCAATAGATGGTGAGAAGAAGGAGACATTGCAGCAGAATTTGGATTTGTGTGCGGAATCTTTCAGTTAAAGCTTTCCCTCGTGCTATTCAAGAGGTGCACAATTAGTGGGTTCTAGACCAGTTCTTCAAGCATGGAGTAAATACGGAATATAGTAGCTGAAATTGTCCAAAAAAATTAGTGAATTGCCATACAATTTTCTCCTTGATACTGCTCACAGGCCCTACTAACTGCAACATTATGGTTGCTATCGACCAATTACATTGCCAAGTCTCAGAACTGAAAGGTTTACCAGGAAATAGACTGGAGACAGAACTGACAAGGGTGGCAATAGAAGCAATGAGAGATTGGGCTTTACAAAAAATAAATGCATTGTATAAAAGAACATGCCATCCTCAATGGCTTATAGCTTACTAGCAGCCACTCATGGTTTACAATGGCAATACTGCTGAAAGACGTATTCTCTAAGCCAGTGATCCCCAAATAAAGTAGTAGTATGTGCCATTGGGTAATCCTAAATAGAAAACTGCCATTTTATGTACTAAGCCCCACCCCCTGGGATCATAGGAGTCACAGTGCACACAAACAAGCCAAGGCACACATACATGCTAGGCCCCATCAGCCAATGAATGGGCAGAGTTCTGCCTTTTGCTCCCACACTACTTCCTGTTACAGTTAGAGCTGCATCACTTCCTGTCAGCTGATCTCTGAGGGAGCACACAGCCCATCACAAAATGGCGGCTCAAGGAAAAGGATGTAAAATGATAAATGAATTAAAGTATGAACAACATCATGTTTTCCTCTTCTTCTACGCACCCACTGGTTAATATATGCAGAGGGTACGCTTAACTTCTGCACCGTACTGGGCCCCTCCTAAAAAAAATTTCACAGGGGGGCCCAGTGTATTCTCATAATGCCGCTGTCTTTACCAGATAGTATTAGTTATTTTCTCTGCTTTGTGCTGCCTGTGCTCTCGGGCAAAAGAAATGATTCGAAAAACTTTTTACACAGAGGGTGTTAAACAAAGAGGGGAGCGGAGACTAAATATCAGGGTGTCTTCCCCCATTTACTCACAGAGAGCTTTCCAGTTAAATATACTCAAGTGGCATTTCAGTGCTGGCCCAGTTTGCACAGAATTGAAGGGTCCAATGGCATCTGCAATGAAATGGTTGGCTGAGCAATGTAACATGGGAGTGTTAAAAGAGGTAGATGTCTAAAAGATATGTGCTAGACACCCAAGAGGTAGGTGTCTAACAGGTGTGTGTCAGACACCCAAGAGGTAGATGTCTAAAAGGTATGTGCTAGACACCCAAGAGGTAGGTGTCTAAAAGGTATGTGCTAGACACCCAAGAGGTAGGTGTCTAACAGGTGTGTGTCAGACACCCAAGAGGTAGGTGTCTAACAGGTATGTGTTAGACACCCAAGAGGTAGATGTCTAAAAGGTATGTGCTAGACACCCAAGAGGTAGGTGTCTAATAGGTTTGTGCTACACACCCAGAGGAAGGTGTCTAACAGGTATGTGTTAGACACCCAAGAGGTAGATGTCTAAAAGGTATGTGCTAGACACCCAAGAGGTAGGTGTCTAACAGGTATGTGCTAGACACCCAAGAGGTAGGTGTCTAACAGGTGTGTGTCAGACACCCAAGAGGTAGGTGTCTAACAGGTATGTGTTAGACGCCCAAGAGGTAGGTGTCTAACAGGTGTGTGTCAGACACCCAAGAGGTAGGTGTCTAACAGGTGTGTGTCAGACACCCAAGAGGTAGGTGTCTAACACGTATGTGTTAGACACCCAAGAGGTAGATGTCTAAAAGGTATGTGCTAGACAGCCAAGAGGTAGGTGTCTAACTGGTATGTGCTAGACACCCAAGAGCTAGGTGTCTAACAGGTATGTGCTAGACACCCAAGAGGTAGGTGTCTAACAGGTATGTGTTAGACACCCAAAAGGTAGATGTCTAACAGGTGTGTGTCAGACACCCAAGAGATACCCAAGAGGTAGATGTCTAAAAGGTATGTGCTACACACCCAAGAGGTAAGTGTCTAACAGGTATGTGCTACACACCCAAGAGGTAGGTGTCTAACAGGTGTGTGTCAGACACCCAAGAGGTAGGTGTCTAACACGTATGTGTTAGACACCCAAGAGGTAGATGTCTAAAAGGTATGTGCTAGACAGCCAAGAGGTAGGTGTCTAACTGGTATGTGCTAGACACCCAAGAGGTAGGTGTCTAACAGGTATGTGCTAGACACCCAAGAGGTAGGTGTCTAACAGGTATGTGTTAGACACCCAAAAGGTAGATGTCTAACAGGTGTGTGTCAGACACCCAAGAGGTAGGTGTCTAACAGGTATGTGTTAGACACCCAAGAGATACCCAAGAGGTAGATGTCTAAAAGGTATGTGCTACACACCCAAGAGGTAAGTGTCTAACAGGTATGTGCTACACACCCAACAGGTGTGTGCTAGACACCCAAGAGGTAGGTGTCTAATAGGTATGTGTTAGAAACCCAAAAGGTAGATGTCTAAAAGGTATGTGTTAGACACCCAAGAGGTAGGTGTCTAACAGGCGTGTGTCAGACACCCAAGAGGTAGGTGTCTAACAGGTATGTGTCAGACACCCAAGAGGTAGGTGTCTAACAGGTATGTGTTAGACACTCAAGAAATACTCAAGAGGTAGATGTCTAAAAGGTATGTGCTAGACACCCAAGAGGTAGGCGTCTAACAGGTATGTGCTACACACCCAAGAGGTAGGTGTCTAACAGGCGTGTGTCAGACACCCAAGAAGTAGATGTCTAACAGGTATGTGTCAGACACCCAAGAGGTAGGTGTCTAACAGGTATGTGTTAGACACTCAAGAGATACCCAAGAGGTAGATGTCTAAAAGGTATGTGCTAGACACCCAAGAGGTAGGCATCTAACAGGTATGTGCTACACACCCAAGAGGTAGGTGTCTAACAGGCGTGTGTCAGACACCCAAGAGGTAGATGTCTAACAGGTATGTGTCAGACACCCAAGAGATACCCAAGAGGTAGGTGTCTAACAGGTATATGCTACACACCCAAGAGGTAGGCGTCTAACAGGTATGTGCTACACACCCAAGAGGTAGGTGTCTAACAGGTATGTGCTACACACCCAAGAGGTAGGTGTCTAACAGGTATGTGCTAGATACCCAAGAGGTAGGTGGCTAACAGGCGTGTGTCAGACACCCAAGAGGTAGGTGTCTAACAGGTGTGTGTCAGACACCCAAGAGGTAGGTGTCTAACAGGTATGTGTTAGACACCCAAGAGGTAGGTGTCTAACAGGTGTGTGTCAGACACCCAAGAGGTAGGTGTCTAACAGGTATGTGTCAGACACCCAAGAGGTAGGTGTCTAACAGGTATGTGTTAGACACCCAAGAGATACCCAAGAGGTAGATGTCTAAAAGGTATGTGCTACACACCCAAGAGGTAAGTGTCTAACAGGTATGTGCTACACACCCAAGAGGTAAGTGTCTAACAGGTGTGTGTCAGACACCCAAGAGGTAGGTGACCAATCAGCAGAGTCCCTGCTGTAGTGCCGTCTATATTTATATACATGATATTGGAAAGGAGTCATAGGTGTGTGTGGCCCCTGTGTGAGGACAGGTCATGGGTTTGTGCCTGCTATGTGTAACAACTGCTTTATGCCAAGGATAGGTACTTATGGGAAGGTAGTGCTACCTGGGGTAATAAGAGCTCTTGGGATGGACTTTGTGGCAGGAACTAAACTGTACATTCATCCCATGCAGAGAAAAAGACAAACGCAGGTTTCCCAGTATCTCCTACCAGTACCATCAAGGGTTCCCAGGTTTGCCCAATAACCAGGAGGTGGACATTGTGTATATACTGAAGTGCGTATACTTTATTTTGCTTCCTCACCTACAGCCTTCAGTTGTCAGCAGCCTTAGGTCGTTATGGGGACACTGAGAATTGTAGTTTAAAAAAACTGCTGGAGGACCACAGAGGTTATTGAATAAAAGGTCACATGTAATGGGCTTCATTCGGGCACCACTAAGACAGCTCAGTGTATATTAGCCTTTTCCAACACTTAATTCACTGTCCTCCTCTAGAGAGAAATGTGTCTAAATGTCATTTACCGTTCAGCACTGTGTTTCACCCTGAGCACTTAATATAATCAGGAATAATTACGTTCTGAGGTCCCCCTAGGCCTCCTCAGCTACGAATGAGGTCCCCCTAGGCCTCCTCAGCTACGAATGAGGTCCCCCTAGGCCTCCTCAGCTACGAAGTGTATAAATCCATGGATCTTTGTGAAGGAGGCTGGTTATGCTTGAGTCAGCATCTGTTTATGATACACTCTGTGATGCTCCTCTGTAGTATGGAGATGATAAAGATGTTCCACAGGCTTAGCTGCTTTCTCCTCTCCAAGGCATGGATCTTGTGCTCCATAACTATACAAGTTTGCTCCTCCTTGGACTCCGGTATGGGCTGCAGCCTGCCCAGTGAGAGCACCACCGGCTCTCTGAGTCGCCCAGGAGATATTATTATAGGAGGAACCTTCCCTATTCATTTGGACAGAGTCTACAATACACTGGATTTCTCCACCAAGCCCCCAGAGCTACAGTGTCAGATGTAAGTGCCATGGTCTTGCCAATGCAGTGTGGTGGTCCATTGATCTCTTTCTATACTCAGGTTCTAGGTTCAGTTCTGGTCAGTGCACTAGTTCTGTATGTTATCCTTGTTTGAGTTTCCTCTGGGGCTTTTAGGGGCAGTCCATGAATATGTCTTATCTGAAGTTCTACTCACTGCAACAGAACATCTGGGGCTTTTAGGGGCAGTCCATGAATATGTCTTATCTGAAGTTCTACTCACTACAACAGACCATCTGGGGCTTTTAGGGGCAGTCCATGAATATGTCTTATCTGAAGTTCTACTCACCGCAACAGACCATCTGGGGCTTGTTTTTTAAAGACAGCAGATAAAAGATAGAACTAAACAATATGCCAGGTAAATATTTGGTGTTACTTGTACTTTTCTGATATGTATCCTGCCCTAGGGGGGCACTGTAACATTGTGGTTGGCCTTGTGGGATAAGTTATAGGCACGGGTTGAGTGGTCCCTGTGTCTTGGGCCTACAAGTTGAACATCATCAGTTTGTGGTTTCTTGCCTTTTTTGTGGGCCTCCACTCTTCCTACCATGAGTTCCACATCTACTACATTTGTTTAGCTTTTTGTCGACCAATCCCTATGCACTCTTTGAATAATGGCGCTCTGTTCCTGGCTAACCATGTCAGATATGAACCTCAGAGCCTACATGAACAATCATGCAAGGTACTACCAGATGTGCCAGTAAGAGACTTATTAGATAACTCAATAAAAGGCACAAGGTTTGCCAAGGTCTAGTAACCTATAGCAACCAATCTGGTGTATGTTTCAGCTGAAAATGAGCAGAGCTGCTAATTTTATGCCGGAGTTTGGCGCTAGGAATATGGGACATTTTGGGCGCAGTGCTGGAAACTTGTACATTGGTTGGAACAGGTCGAAAAGACTCCTTACATCAAGCAGGAATCACCAAACTGCCTGACTGAGGCTACTAACCATGGAATTGTAATACTGATTGTCAAAGAGTCAGTTAAGGATTCAAAGTGTTGGGTTGGGGGGGGCAAACAATAAATCCCCCCCCCCTCTGTCTCTTACCTATACCCTGCAGGAGCTTTCCGTAATTGGCCAAGGCCAAGGATCTTGACACCTGGTAAGGAGTACTCTTTGGTCTTCACCCAGTTACTAGCAAAGCAATGTGACCCAGAGTACTCACGGGGACCACAAGAGTGCAAGGAATGTAATGTGAGGTGATGTGTGTGTGGGGGGCTCACTGCAAGCAGAAGGAATTGGGAAAAGTTGTCAGTGGGAGGAGGAATTCAGGACTGGGGGGCCCCTAAGGTGGCAGCCTAGTTGACACCCCAGTTCAACAATGTATATGTGCTCAGTGTAGCCTTGATGCCCAGTAAATATGGTCAGTATTGTTGTCTGGGGATCTATTGTAATTTGCTCACTGTGTATGAGGTACTCTTGGTCTTCAAAAAATGTAGCAACCAACCAAGCAAACCGTAAGTTAGTAATGGTGTATATACTACAGGTAGTAGGCTTTTCCTAATTTTGCAATTTTGCTTACCCTTTGCAAACGAGGGCACAACTAAGTTGGGGGCTTCTCGGATTAAGGATCCAAAATCTGTCTTACTTATACCCAGCAGAAGCTTTACACCATTGGCCAAGGACATCTTGACACCTGGTAGGGAGTACTCTTTGGTCTTCACCCAGTTACTAGCAAAGCAATGTGACCCAGAGTACTCATGGGGACCACTAGAGTGCAAGGAATGTAACGTGAGGTGATGTGTGTGGGGGGGGGGGGGCTCACTGCAAGCAGAAGGAATTGGGAAAAGTTGGCGGTGGGAGGAGGAATTCAGGACTGGGGGGCAGCCTAGTTGACACCCCAGTTTGACAATGTATATGTGCTCAATGTAGCCTTGATGCCCAGTAAATATGGTCAGTATTGCTGCCTGGGGATCTATTGTGATTTATTCACTGTGTATGAGGAACGCTTGGTCTCCAAAAAGTGTAGAGACCAACCAACCAAGCCTTAATTTAGTAATGGTGTAAATACTACAGGTAGTAGGCTTTTGCTATTTTGCTTATCCTTTGCAAACAACTAAGTTGGGGGCTCCTTGGTGAGTGGCGAGAGAAACATCAGATGGGAATACCAATGAGGATACTAAGTGACGCCCTACTCTTCATTTCCTTCTGTGCCTCCATGCCAGGTTTGGGGTTGAGTATTACCAGAGCATGCAGGCCTTTATATTCGCTGTAGAGGAGATCAATTCCGATCCTGAGCTTCTCCCCAACGTGACGTTGGGCTTTCGGATCTTTGATACCTGTACGACGTTGCGGCGAGCGGCACAAGGGGCTTTATGGATGCTCTCTCAAGGCCAAGAGATCACCCCCAATTATTATTGTCACCAGGAGGCACCCCTTGCCGGTATCATTGGGGACTGTGGCTCGACTCGCTCAATTCTTATCTCCCATATCTTGGGACTGTACCGATACCCACAGGTAAGAGACCGTTCCTTATGAGCCATCTTTTGCTTTCCAAATGGTATAGCTGTGTTTCTCTCAAACAAAAATAATTCAACATCTATCGATCTATCTATCCATCTATCTATCTAACCATCTATTTATCTATCTATCTTTCTATCTATGTATCTATCTATCATCTATCTATCTATGTATCTATGTATCTATCTATCTATCTATCTATCTTTCTATCTATGTATCTATCTATCATCTATCTATCTATCTATGTATCTATCTATCTAACCATCTATCTATCTATCTATCTATCTATATTTCTATCTATCATCTATCTATGTATCTATCTATCCATCTATGTATCTATCTATCTACCTATGTATCTATCTATCTATGTATCTATCTATCTATCATCTATCTATCTATCTGTCTATCTATGTATCTATCTATTTATCTATCTATTATCTATCTATATAACCATCTGTCTATCTATCTAACCATCCATCTATCTATCATTCTATCTATCTAACCATCTATCTATCTATCTATCTATCATCTATCTATCTATCTATCTATCATCTATCTATCTAACCATCTATCTATCATCTATCTATCTATCTATCTGTCATCTATCATCATTTGTCATAAGTTCATAATTCCCCAGCCTTAAATGTTCTTTTTTTGTTAGCCTCCACTGAGGTTATTCCACTCTACCACTATAACTTCTTCTTCTACCCTATTGTACCTTTTTAGATCAGTTATTTGGCAACCAACCCCATCTTAAGCGAACGTGACCTGTTTCCTTCCTTTTTTCGCACCATCCCTAGTGATGAATATCAAATGAGAGGCCTGGCCCAGTTGGTCCTCCATTTTGGTTGGACTTGGGTTGGCCTTTTAGCCAATGATGATGACTACGGTCAGTTTGGACTTCAGATCGTAAAGCAGGAGCTAATGAATGCTGGGGTTTGTGTGGCCTTCTCCGAGAATATATTGACGGGTCAGCCGGATAGGAATGCTCCTCACCTTGTCCAGGTGATTAGAGAGTCAACCACAAAGGTTGTAGTAGTAATAGCCTCTGATTCTGACTTTGTTATTGTGGTGGAAGAGTTGTTCAGGAAGAACGTGACTGGGAATATCTGGGTGGCCAGTGAAGCTTGGGCAGCTTCTACTCTACTCTCCCAACAACGTTTCCAAGCTGTTTTAGTGGGCGCCGTTGGTTTCGCCATACACAGTAGACAAATGCCAACATTTACCAAGTATCTCCACACCCTCATGTCATCGAAATATCCTAATGATTCCTTCATTGGGGAATTTTGGGAGCAAACATTCTCGTGTAAGTGGCTCAGTCAGAAGGAACTGATTCGGGGAGCTACGACACCGCTGTGTACGGGGAATGAGAAGCTGGAGAGCATCCTTCCTATAGAAGATCAGAGAGTATCCTTCAATGTATACACGGCTGTTTATGCCATTGCCTGGGCCCTTCATAATTTGCTCCATTGTAAACCTGGAATGGGACCGCTGTATCATGCCATCTGTGCCAACATCACATCATTTCTTCCTTGGCATGTAAGCAGCTATTCCCACACCCAATCATTATCATTCATTCACTTCTTCTTATTGATCATTTACCTTTCTGCATAATTTTTATACTTTACTTTACAGCTTCTCTACCATATGAAAAATGTATACTTCAAGGCTAAAGATGGCAGAGAAGTATTTTTTGATGCAGAAGGGAACCCCCCAGCTGTCTACGACATTGTGAATTGGCGCCTGGATGCCACGGGGGCACTGGAGCAGTTTACTGTTGGCAGTTACGACCTAAATGCCCCTGATGGGAAGATGCTAAAGGTAGACAGCGATGCTATCACATGGGCCAATAATGATACTCAGGTACTGAACTAGTATAATATATAAAAAATGGAGTAACAGTCACCCTGCTATAGTTCCAGGGGTACCCAGGGCACAAATAAGCACTCACCCTAAATCTCCCCCTAACTGGCCTTCAGGCTGGGCCCCCTTAGCCCATAACAAGGTAGAAACATTGGGGTAACAGTCACCCCGCTATAGTTCCAGGGGTACCCAGGGCACAAATAAGCACTCACCCCAAATCCCCCCTAACTGGCCTTCAGGCTGGGCCCCCTTAGCCCATAACAAGGTTACAGATATATAGAAACATTGGGGTAACAGTCACCCTGCTCTAGTTCCAGGGGTACCCAGGGCAAAAATAAGCACTCACCCCAAATCCCCCCCTAACTGGCCTTCAGGCTGGGCCCCCTTAGCTCATAACAAGGTTACAGATATATAGAAACATTGGGGTAACAGTCACCCCGCTATAGTTCCAGGGGTACCCAGGGCACAAATAAGCACTCACCCCAAACCCTCCCCTAACTGGCCTTCAGGCTGGGCCCCCTTAGCCCATAACAAGGTTACAGATATATAGAAACATTGGGGTAACAGTCACCCCGCTATAGTTCCAGGGGTACCCAGGGCACAAATGAGCACTCACCCCAAATCTCCCCCTAACTGGCCTTAAGGCTGTGTCCCCTTAGCCCATAACAAGGTTACAGATATATAGAAACATTGGGGTAACAGTCACCCGCTATAGTTCCAGGGGTACCCAGGGCACAAATAAGCACTCACCCCAAATCTCCCCCTAACTGGCCTACAGGCTGGGCCCCCTTAGCCCATAACAAGGTTACAGATATATAGAAACATTGGGGTAACAGTCACCCCGCTATAGTTCCAGGGGTACCCAGGGCACAAATAAGCACTCACACCAAATCCCCCCCTAACTGGCCTTCAGGCTGGGCCCCCTTAGCCCATAACAAGGTTACAGATATATAGAAACATTGGGGTAACAGTCACCCCGCTATAGTTCCAGGGGTACCCAGGGCACAAATGAGCACTCACCCCAATCTCCCCCTAACTGGCCTTCAATCTTGGCCCCCTTAGCCCATAACAGGGTTACAGATATATAGAAACATTGGGGTAACAGTCACCCCGCTATACCTCCAGGGGTACCCAGGGCACAAATGAGCACTCACCCCAATCTCCCCCTAACTGGCCTTCAGGCTGGGCCCCCTTATTTGGCACTAAAGTTCCGACTGGCCGTCACTGTATTTAATGTATTTTTGGTGCCACAGCATCTGCCCCTCACTGTATAATGTATTTATGATCTGAAGTAATTGTTCCTTGAAGTACAAGTGCATGCTATATATATATCCCTTTACTGTACAAGCTAATTCAAGATAATGGATTGCTAATATGGATTACTATATTTCTATAGGTCCCCCTTTCCAAGTGCAGCCCAAGTTGTCCTCCTGGATTTCACAAGGTGATAGTGCCGGAGAAACCTCAGTGCTGCTACGTTTGCTCGCGGTGCCCCCTGGGACAGATTTCAAGCCAAACAGGTACATTAAAATCAGGTTTGTGACATCTGGGAAAACACATTTCTAAAGTAAAATATTGAGTTTGAACTTTTCCTGCAGATGCTGCGGAATGCCATCCATGTTCCTGGGACACATGGCCCAATCTACAGCAGGACAGATGCCTACCAAGGCCTACAGAGTTCCTTTCCTATGGAGATCCTTTGGGTTACAGCTTAGCAGCCATTTCCATCTCTTCCACACTTGCCCCACTTGTCGTTCTCAGAATTTTTATTTGTAATAATAAAACCCCAATAGTCCGAGCCAACAACTACTCCCTTAGCTGCCTTCTCCTGCTTTCCCTGTTCCTCTGTTTCCTTTGCTCTTTGGGGTTCATTGGTTACCCACAGCCTGAAAAGTGCCTTCTGCGCCAGGTGGCATTTGGGATGGTTTTTGCCCTCTGCATCTCCTGTGTTCTGGCCAAAACCATCACTGTTGTCATTGCCTTTAATGCAACCAAACCCGGCAGCAGGTTAAGAAAGTGGACAGGGGTGAAAGTGTCCTACAACCTCCTTGTATTTTGTGTATTTATTCAGTTATGTGTGTGCACAGTGTGGCTAACCCTTTCTCCTCCCTTCCATGAACTTGACACTGACACACAACCTGGAATTATTATTGCTAATTGCAATGAAGGCTCTCCCGCAGCTTTCTGGTGCATGCTGGGATACCTTGGTCTCTTGGCCACCATCAGTTTCATTGTTGCCTTCTTGGCCAGACGCCTCCCTGACAGTTTCAATGAAGCCAAATATATCACATTCAGTATGTTGGCTTTCCTCAGTGTGTGGGTGTCCTTTATCCCAGCCTATCTCAGTGCCCGGGGCATGTATACTGTGGCAATGGAGGTCTTTGCCATCCTTTCTTCCAGTTGGGCTTTGTTGGGCTGTATCTTTGTGCCAAAATGTTTTATTGTAATTTTTAGACCCACCAAGAACTCCAAAGAACAGGTATTGGGCAGAGTCAGAGGCAAAAAATAATCTCCCAAATAGTGATGTGTGGGTTGACCTCAAAATTTGAGTGGCTTTGTGTTGAAATTTTGTGGGTTCGGGTTGGGTGCTGGTCAGACTGGGGAAGTTCACTTCTCCTCTGATCCAGAAAATTCCCTTTCTTGGAATCAGAGGCATGAAGAGAAGTAGAGTACAGAGTTGGAAGACACAATATGGGTTGGGTGCAGGTCCTGCAATGGCAATATTTTTACAGGTTCGGCGGGGGTATGGGTTAAGGTTTTGGGGGTTAGGGTTGGGCGCAGGTTGATTTTTTCCTGACCCACACATCACTATTTCGAAACGGGGTGTAATCTGGTGTATCTGGTGTATTGCATGGTCAACCCCTCTCTCTATGTGGGAACGAAGAGGAGATATAGATGGAAAGGCTGGGAGAATAAAGAGGTTGAGTAAGGACAAGATGGTGGACCTATGCACTAAGGGTTTCTGCTAAGCCCCTCCCATACTGATATGATAACACAAAAGGAAGACTTTGCACAGACATTTATGTTTCTAACCCATTTATGGCCAGATGTGTCCTGCAGAGTTATTCCCCATTCAACTTGCTATCAACAAAATCCATACTTCATTGGAGAAAAAAAAAATCACAAAAATGGTTTGTACCAGCAATTTATTTCCAGAAATAAAAAGTATATGTTGAATCTTGAATAAATGAATATAATGAATATAATAAATATATTTGTTTAACTTGCTCTCAATTATTTTGTCATTACGTATTTGGCAAAGAGGAAATAGCGGTGGCATGGTCCTTAGTGGTTTCTTTGTTATAATGTTAAAATGTTAGCAAAAGTGTGATACAATCCCTTGTGAGGAGCACCCAATGGCCCTTGGGTGCCACATGGGACACAGAGAAAATCAAAGTAAATAGATGCCAAGGACCTGGGTTCAATGCCTGAATAAAGGATTTCCTGTAAACTCCTGGGTGTAATCTAAATTACTAATTTTGACTGCTTTCCTGGTTTCTGACCCTTTGACTGGTTTCTGACCCTTTGACTGGTTTCTGACCCTTTGGTTAGTTTCTGGCCCTTTGACTGGTTTCTGACCCTTTGTCTGGTTTCTGACCCTTTGACTTGTTTCTGACCCTTTGACCTGTTTCTGACCCTTTGTCTGGTTTCTGACCCTTTGTCTGGTTTCTGACCCTTTGACTGGTTTCTGAGCCTTTGGCTGGTTTCTGACCCTTTGGTTGGTTTCTGACCCTTTGGCTTGTTTCTGACCCTTTGGCTGGTTTCTGACCCTTTGGTTGGTTTCTGACCCTTTGGTTGGTTTCTGGCCCTTTTGATGGTTTCTGACCCTTTGGCTGGTTTCTGACCCTTTGGTTGGTTTCTGACCCTTTGGTTGGTTTCTGACCCTTTGGATGGTTTCCGACCCTTTGGATGGTTTCTGACCCTTTTGATGGTTTCTGACCCTTTGACTGGTTTCTGACCCTTTGGTTGGTTTCTGACCCTTTGGTTGGTTTCTGACCCTTTGACTGGTTTCTGACCCTTTGTCTGGTTTCTGACCCTTTGACTTGTTTCTGACCCTTTGACTGGTTTCTGAGCCTTTGGCTGGTTTCTGACCCTTTGGTTGGTTTCTGACCCTTTGGCTTGTTTCTGACCCTTTGGCTGGTTTCTGACCCTTTGGTTGGTTTCTGACCCTTTGGTTGGTTTCTGGCCCTTTTGATGGTTTCTGACCCGTTGGGTGGTTTCTGACCCTTTGGTTGGTTTCTGACCCTTTGGTTGGTTTCTGACCCTTTGGATGGTTTCCGACCCTTTGGATGGTTTCTGACCCTTTGGCTGGTTTCTTGGCCTGTGATTGGTTTCTGGCCCTTTGGCTGGTTTCTGGCCCTTTGGCTGGTTTCTGACCCTTTGGTTGGTTTCTGACCCTTTGGCTTGTTTCTGACCCTTTGGCTGGTTTCTGACCCTTTTGTTGGTTTCTGACCCTTTGGTTGGTTTCTGACCCTTTTGATGGTTTCTGACCCTTTGGGTGGTTTCTGACCCTTTGGTTGGTTTCTGACCCTTTGGTTGGTTTCTGACCCTTTGGATGGTTTCCGACCCTTTGGATGGTTTCTGACCCTTTGGCTGGTTTCTTGGCCTGTGATTGGTTTCTGGCCCTTTGGCTGGTTTCTGACCCTTTGGTTGGTTTCTGACCCTTTGGCTGGTTTCTGACCCTTTGGTTGGTTTCTGACCCTTTTGCTGGTTTCCAACCCTTTGGTTGGTTTCCAACCCTTTGACTGGTTTCTGACCCTTTGTCTGGTTTCTGACCCTTTGGTTGGTTTCTGACCTTTTGGCTGGTTTCTGACCCTTTGGTTGGTTTCTGACCCTTTGGCTGGTTTCTGACCCATTTGTTGGTTTCTGACCCTTTTGTTGGTTTCTGACCCTTTGGCTGGTTTCTGCCACTTTGGCTGGTTTCTGACTCTTTGATTGGTTTCTGACCCTTTGGCTGGTCTCTGGCCCTTTGGCTGGTTTCTGACACTTTGATTGGTTTCTGACCCTTTGGCTGGTTTCTGGCTCTTTGGCTGGTCTCTGACCCTTTGGTTGGTTTCTGACCCTTTGGCTGGTTTCTGACCCTGCTGACGACCTGTGCCTGGAATACGACTCTTTAGGTCCTCAGGGTTTCTCATGATACACCTAGTTCTCAATGAACTGAATCTGGTCCATTATCTCCATTCACTTCAAGTATATCCTAAAAATGCCCCATACCGGTGCAGAATTATGGCTGAAACTAAACAAAGTCGCCTTTATTGGCAAGGGGTAAGAGCAGATCTTGGCTACTCAGAATATATTCCAACACAAACTCATGAAAGGAAGCCAACTGGACTGGAAAAAGTACTGTATGTTGCCAGGAACATATGATGGTGAGAGATGAATATATTTATATATAAAGTGGAATTATCTCAACCACAACAATAGGATCATTAGTTTCCACCATCACAGGTATATTATCTTTTATCATTTGATTATGGGAAGAAATCCATACAATATTTGGTAAGACAACAGCTAAATGGGCAGAGGTATGAGCAGATGTTGGGAAATCCTTGCCGACTTTACACATAGGGAAGGGGGGTTGAGCTATAATTGACTATTTGGTAGCCTCTTTGTGGACTGGAAGCCTATAGAAGGCTCTGTTTGGCTTTACAATGGGTTTTATGCAACCAAAACTTGCCTCCTAACCAGAAATTAATAAATGAGCATCTACTGTTGCTCATGAACCACTGGTTGGGGATCACTGCCATTAACGGTCACAATTTAGTGATGGGGGGCTGTTTGGGCCTCTGTGTATCTGACATGGCAGGACCTTTTTTGAAACTCATTCTGGACCTGCACACTAAGACCTTCTCTTGTCTCACTACCTGCCATAGCCTTTGTTACCAACCTTACATGTTCTTTTACTTCACCAACTACTATCTTCTCTTCACCACTTTCCATCAACTTCTTCTGCTGCACAATATTTCTTTACTTTGTCTCTCGTCTAACGGCTTCTTCTACTTCTGCCTCTGCCATCATCTCCCTTTCCTGTTCGACATCATCTTACCTTTCAGCTGACCATCTCCCTGGCTAATTTGACCTCCTACCTCTTGCCTGCCATGTACCTCATCTTCTGCCTATAGTCACTTCTTTACCACTTCTGCCAACATGTTGGCATGGCAAACAGAGACAGCCATAAATTACAATTGAATCTCTTGAAATGTTGTCCATTTTAATGAATCAGAAAGCCAAGTAGTCCTGCTGCTTGTATCTCAAAAATAGATGAAAAGTATCTGTGTTTGTATATCATGATGTTACATAGTTAGTTACATAGTTACATAGTTACATAGGGTTGAAAAAAGACCAGTGTCCATCAAGTTCAACCCAGCACACCTAACCCACACCTACCAATCTATACACTCACATACATAAACTATAAATACAACCACTAGTACTAACTGTAGATATTAGTATCACAATAGCCTTGGATATTATGATGTGGGCTTGTATGGAAGGGGGTCAAGTGATATCCTTACCTGCCCCATCTGCTTTGCCTGAAGAGCGCATCTCTAGCAGTAACGTTGCCTGTAGAGGATGGAAAAACCCAATATTCTCCTACAATACAGAACCCTCTTAGTTAGCAGAGCCCTCGCTAAAGTGTTGACGGAACTAAAACGTAACTCTCTGTTCTGTTCAGTAAAAACTGTTAAATAAACTGGGAACCAGTGGTTCTTAAACAGGAACTGATTTATTGAAGAGCAACAATGGCAATAAAGTGCACTGGAAGGTTTCTATATTTGCCACACAAGTAGCTTCTGCTCTTTATCAAGCACACATTGGAGGTTAATTAGGTTCATATCACACCCAAGACATACAGATATTCCTTAAGCTTTTCTACTGGAATGTACTCTACCCTGAGCCCTTTGAGTATAATTCAAAGTATGTCCATTATAAAAACCCACTGTGGAATGTGTTGGTGCTTTATAAATACATGTTAATAATAATAGTAATAATTTCTACTGGAATTTTGCAAATCAATTTTTACTATTTTCGACTTCTGCCTTTGCTCATAAGATGTTCTCTGGCATTCTTATTGGGTCTGAAAATCACAATGAAACATTTTGGCACAAAGATACAGACTACCATAGCCCAACTGGAAGACAGGATGGCAAAGACCTCCATTGCCACAGTATACATGCCCCGGGCACTGAGATAGGCTGGGATAAAGGACACCCACACACTGAGGAAAGCCAACATACTGAATGTGATCAATTTGGCTTCATTGAAACTGTCAGGGAGGCGTCTGGCCAGGAAGGCAACAATGAAACTGATGGAGGCCAAGAGTCCAAGGTATCCCAGCATGCACCAAAAGGCTGTGGGTGAGCCTTCATTACAGTTGATGATGATGACTCCTTGTTGATTGTCATTGTCAAGTTCTGAGAAGGGAGGATAAAAGAGCAACCATACTGTACAAATGCCTATTTGAATAATGACACAAAATACAATCACACAATAGGAAACCTTAATCCCAGACCACTTCCTTAACCTGCTGCCGGGTTTGGTTGCATTAAAGGCAATGACAACAGTGATGGTTTTGGCCAGAACACAGGAGATGCAGAGGGCAAAAACCATCCCAAATGCCACCTGCCGAAGAAGACATTGTGCAGGTTTTGGGTAACCAATGAACCCTAAAGAGCAAAGGAAACAGAGGAACAGGGAAAGCAGGAGAAGGCAACTAAGGGAGTAGTTGTTGGCTCGGACTATTGGTGTCTTTTTGAAAAAATAAAAAACTCCCAAAATAACAAGTGTTATTAAAGATGAGAAGACTGCTGTGGCTGCTAAACTGTACCCCAAAGGATCTCTATAGGAAAGGAACTCTGTAGGCCTTGGTAGGCATCTGTCCTGGTGAAGATTGGGCCACGTGTCCCAGGAACATGGAAGACATTCTACAGCATCTGGAGAACAACATCCAAGTCAAATATTTCATATGTCATATGTATGGTACTCTAACCCAAAGCTGAATTGTTTTCATTACCTGTTTGGTTTGAAATCTGCCCCTGGGGACACGGGGCACACTCGTAGCAGCAAGGGGGCTTTCCTGGTACTGCTACCATTCTATATCCCGAGGGACAACTTGGGCTGCACTTGGATAAAGGAATCTGTGGATAGTATAACTGGATTATTAGGTATGACTGAACTAGACAACTCTATCAATATCACAGGTGAAGAAAACATTGAAGAATGAAATTACCTTCTTTCCATCTTCCTTATTGGCCCATGTAATGGTGGCACTGTCTACTTTCAAAGGGTTCCCATCTGTGGTATTCAAGTCATAACTCCCAACCACAACCTGTTCCAGAGCGCCCTTGGCATTCACCTGCCAATTCACAATGTCATAGATGGCCGGTGGGTTCCCCTTTGAATTAAAAAAGAGTCGCCTCCCATCTTTGGTCTTGAAGTTCACATTTTTAATGTAGTAGAAAAGCTGGAAAAACATATAATGGAAAAAAAAAGGTCAACGGCAACAGGCTTATGAATTACAGAAGAGGTGGATCTATAGCAGGGATCCCCAACCAGTGGCTCGGGGTAACATGTTGCTCCCCAACTCCTTGGATGTTGCTCTCAGTGTCCCCAAACCAGGGAGTTATTTTTGAATTCCTGACTTGGGGGCAAGTTTTGGTTGAATAAAAACAAGATTTCCTACCAAATAAAGCCCCCTGTAAGCTGATAGGGTGCATAGAGACTGCCTAATAGCCAATCACAGCCCTTATTTGGCACCTCCGTGAACTTTTATGATGTGTTTGTTGCTCCCCAAGTCTTTTTACATTTGACTGTGGCTCATGAGTAAGAAAGGTTGGGGATCCCTGATCTATAGTATTACTCCATGTCATGGTTCTTTAGAGTATGGAATCCTGTTGGGTCTATTTGTAATTGTGTATTAGGAAAAAGTAATCTCTTACTTGCCAGGGCTGAAATGATGACATGCTGGGGCAGTTACCATGATGGAATAGATCAGTTCCAAGTTTATCGTAAAGCAAATGCTGCAGGGCCCATGCAATGGCATAAACAGCAGTGTAAACATTCAGAGATACTCGATGGTTTTCTCCAAAAGCATCAGCTTCAAGTTGTTCATCTCCCGTACATCCTTGAATTGAAGAGTTGCCGATTCGTTGGCCAGAATTCCACTTACATGAAAATGTTTTCTCCCAAAATTCCCTTAGAAAGGAATCATTCAAATCTTTTAATGGATGAAGACCGCTGAGGTATGTTGTAAACCCCGGCACTTTCCCACCATGGATGGCAAAGCCAATGGTTCCCACTAATACTTTTTGGAATCGCTTGTCAGAGAGTAGAGTAGACGTTGCCCAACCCTCGCTGGCCACCCATATAATCCCAGTCAAATTCTGCATAACAAGCTCTTCCACCACCATAACAAAGTCAGGATCGCTAGCTATAGCCACCACAACCTTGGCAGTTGAACGTTTAATGACCTGGACAATGTCCGGAGCATTCTTATTAGTCTCACCAGTCAGGATTTTTTCTATAAAGGCTATACAAACCCCAGAAGAAGATAATTCCTGTTTTACGACCTGAATTCCGTATTGACCATAGTCATCATTGCTGACCACGACACCAACCCAAGACCAGCCGAAGTGAGAGACCAGCTGAGCAAGCCCTTTCATCTGCAACTCATCACTAGGGATGGTACGGAAAAAGGATGGAAAGAGGTTGCGGTTGCTGAGAATGGAGCTGGTTGCAAAATAACTGATCTGAAAAGGTAAAATAAAATCGGACATTTTTGTACGGTTTGTCCTATCTCTAAAACCATAAGCCGTAACGAACCAACACCAGTAATAAGGGGCAAAAGAGCAGAATAGCAATTTATTGGTGCATTTTAATCTAAACGGTACAGTAAACATTAAGGTCCATGGGCTAGATGTGGCCTTCAAGAGATCTTGATGGCCTCCATTATGAACAAGATCTCTATGGAGCCTTTTGTATGATCTAGACCAGTGGTTCTCAACCTTCCTAATGCCGTGACCCTTTCATACAGTTCCTCATGTTGTGGTGACCCCCAACCATAAAATATGTGTTTTCCCATGGTCTTAGGCGACCCCTGTGAAAGGGTCGTTCAACCCCCAAAGGGGTCCCGACCCACAGGTTGAGGAACGCTGATTTAGAACCATTTGGCCCAGAAATGTGCAAATAACTGGCTTATGGGAGAGAAAATGTTGGACGGCTACGTCTTAGATTAAAAGAGACGTACCTCCATATATAATAAAATGCCCTACGTTTGCCCAGGAGCAGTAACCCATAGCAACCAATAAGATGCTTGCTAAACAGGTGACTAGCTGCTACCTGCTGATTGGTTGCTATAGGTGATAAGAAGTGTAGAGAAATGTAACTTCACCTGTGGGTATCGGTACAGTCCTAAGATTTGGGCCATCAGAATGGACTGGGTGGAGCCAGATTCACCAACGATACCACCCAGGGGTGCCCCTTCCTGACAGCGGAAGTTGGGGGTGGTTTCTTGTCTTTCCGAAAGCATCCAAAGTACCCCCAGCATTGCTCTCCGTATGGAAATACATGTATCTAGGATCTGGAAGCCCAATGTAATGTTAGGAAGGAGCTCGAGATCCGCGTTAATCTGATCCACTGCAAATACGAAGGCCTGCATGGTCTGGTAATACTCAGGGGAAAACCTGGCGTAAAAGCACAACATAAAGTTAAAGGGGAACTCCACCCAAACACAACTTAAGAAAAGTAAACATAATTTTTCAATCAATAATAATCGATAATCAATTAACTTTGCAATATACTGTACGTACATTAAAAAAATCATGATGTTTAATGTAATAATATGGTTTGGAACAGTTCCCTAAGCCCCACCCCCTGTTCCCCTGCTGGTCCGGCTGACTACTTTGAGACTCAGATAAAATGTAACAGTAGTCGCCAGTCCTCAGCCTGCACCCTCCTAATCCCACAATTCCCTGCTGCACACATGATGTCAATAAGGAAAGGAACATCCCATTGCAATGCATTGTGGGTAATGTAGTTCCTGCAGGCTGTCAGTAGTGCAAACTGCTGTCTGTGCCTTGAGATAGGATATCTGACCCACAGAGCTAAGATCTCAGTGAATAAGAGAGCTCTGTGCAGGCTGCAAGATGGGGACTGTGGTGAATGAAGGCACAAGGTAGGGAGAGATCTACAGCCAGTTGGAACACTGAGCTCCATGCTAGAGGCGTGTAATAGGGCCCAGATAACACTGGACTCAAATGGGGGAGATGGAATTGGCAAATAATGGAAAGCTGTCAGTGGTAATAAATTCACTGGGGCTGTACAGTACCCTAGTATCTTTATATGTCTCTACTGTCACCATTTTGTTCTACTGTTTCCATTATTTTCCTACTGTCAACTTCTCTTTCTGACTATTTCCATTTTTTCCTACTGCCACCATCTTGTACTAGTCTCCATCTTTCTCTGTTACCACCATCTTGTCCTACTATTTCTATATATCCCTACTGTCACCATCTTATTCTACTGTCTTTATCTTGTTCTACTGTCACCATTTTGTCTTACTGTCTCCATCTTGTTCTACTGTCACCCTCTTCCAATGTTGTCATGATCTGGTCCTACTATTTCCATCTATCCCTACTGTCACCATCTTGTCCTACTGTCACCATCTTGTCTTACTGTCTCCATCTTGTTCTACTGACACCCTCTTCCAATGTTGTCATGATCTGGTCCTACTATTTCCATCTATCCCTACTGTCACCATCTTGTCCTACTGTCACCATCTTGTCTTACTGTCTCCATCTTGTTCTACTGTCACCCTCTTCCAATGTTGTCAGGATCTGGTCCTACTATTTCCATCTATCCCTACTGTCACCATCTTGTCCTACTGTCACCATCTTGTCTTACTGTCTCCATCTTGTTCTACTGTCACCCTCTTCCAATGTTGTCAGGATCTGGTCCTACTATTTCCATCTATCCCTACTGTCACCATCTTGTCTTACTGTCTCCATCTTGTTCTACTGTCACCCTCTTCCAATGTTGTCAGGATCTGGTCCTACTTTTTCCATCTATCCCTACTGTCACCATCTTGTCTTACTGCCTCCATCTTCCATCTTGTTCTACTGTCACCATCTTCCAATGTTGTTATGATCTGGTCCTACTATTTCCATCTATCCCTACTGTCACCATCTTGTCTTACTGCCTCCATCTTCCATCTTGTTCTACTGTCACCATCTTCCAATGTTGTCATGATCTGGTCCCCCTATTTCCATCTATCCCTAGTGTCACCATCTTGTCTTACTGTCTCCATCTTGTTCTACTGTCACCATCTTGTCTTAGTGCCTTCATATTATTCTACTGTCTCCATCTTGTTCTACTGTCACCCTCTTCCAATGTTGTCATGTTCTGGTCCTATTCTTTCCATCTATTCCTACTGTCACCATCTTGTTTTACTGTCTCCATCTTATTCTACTGTCTCTATCTTGTTCTACTGTCACCATCTTCCAATGTTGTCATGATCTGGTCCTACTATTTCCATCTATCCCTACTGTCACCATCTTGTCTTACTGTCTCAATTTGTTCTACTGTCTCCATCTTCCAATGTTGTCATGATCTTGACCTACTATTTCTATCTTTCCCTGCTGTCACAGGATTCACATGATGAGTTATCTTTCATTGCCTGTTAAGACTGAACTCGAGCATAAATATATAACTTACTGTGATGTCTGACACTGAAGTTCCAAGGGTTTGCTGGTGAAATTGAAGCCGTAGTAGAGTCTGTCCAAGTGAATCGGAAAGGTACCCCCTATGATAATATCTCCTGGGCGGCTCAGATAGCCCCTTATGCTCTCACCAGGCAGGCTGCAACTGATCTTGGAGTGGAAAGAGGCACAAACCTCTATGACCAAAGTACATAAAATCCATACTTTAGAGAGGATGAATGAAACAAATATGTAGAACACCTCCATATTGCAGAGAACCATGCCTAATGTAGAAAGAACTGGCTGCCTCTGTGTCTCGCTGACAAGCAATGTTACTACTCAGTCGTTACAGTGAACTCCGGGATGGGCTTGGGGATCATGCTTTATACTACCTGTAGCTAAGCAGCCCAAGGGGAATACAGGTTTTAATTGTGCTTAATTAGCCAAAGCTAATTGTCACTGAGTATTAGCTAGAATCAAGTGCATAATGGTGCAGATGTGCCAATTATACAATAACATAAACCCAAAAAAGTACCACCGCCCAAGGATCATTGGGGCAGTCCCGGTGGCCAGTTCTATAGAAGAGGGAGGTGCAGCTAAAGAACTAATGACCAGACCTGAGGAGTGAGGTTGCACTAAGCAGAGTGCGGAGCCATAGGTTGAACAGACTGAAAATGACAATAGGAAGGACCAAACCACATCTCATGATTGGTTCACATTTCTATCCAATTATGGCCAGAAGCTTGAAGGAGCCTCCATACCAGAAATGAGCATGTCCTTGCAAAGAATATTAACCTATCCAGCTTTTATGTACTACACATGAGCCAGACCAGGGCAGGACATTATTTATTGTATATTGCTTGGCCGGTGTATTCCTTCCCCTAGCTTGCCCCTAATGAATACAGTGCTGCCAAACACAGACAACATTGTATTCATTTGGAAAGCCCAGGTCCATGCAGGAAGAAGCTGTTGATTGGACTATAGTTGATTGCTAATATAGTAGAAACCACTAAAAATATAAGATGTGTGTAAACTGCAAAAGCTCTCAGATGAGCGCCCCCAAGTAAGTTTTTGGGTATAGATCCCATTTAATTTATCTAGTTCTAGTTTTATTATAAAACTATAGTACTAATAGGAAACTTGTATTCTCTTGGATTATCTAGGTCTGCTGCCACTTACCTCCATTGCAACAATGATGGTGAGGGGCAGGAAAATTGCAGAAGAAAGTAGAAATGGTATTGTATAATTTTGTGCCGACCTAAGCAATAGTGCTACCCATAGTTACCCCAAGGTCTGACCAGCTAAACTGCATAGACCAAGGAGAGTAAGATCTGACCAGGCCACCGAGCCCCCTGTAAGTTGAGAAGAAATGTTAATACTAATCCAGTCCATAGAAGGATTGGGTAGCCCCGAGCCTGAACAATCCCTTAGGCACCCCCCCATTGACTATAGGAATGATCTGCCATCCACAGGCCAGCTATCCTCCCCATTAAATGGTGCACTTTCTTTTTATAGGGTGCTACCGCCACTTCTTCAGATCTCCAATGTATTCCCTATCCCCTCCAGGTGGGCCCATGTGTAGCACCAGCCTTTTCCACATATTTCCATATTGTACACGTGGCCAACTGGGATAAACTGCAAGGGAGCTCCGAAGAAGATGGAGGCACTCTAAAAGCAAATACTCAAGGCTGATGAGTTTTTGGTTCCTGCTGGCTGGGGGTGCCAAAAAAATTGGCATTCCCAAGTGATTTCACTTTTCCTTCTCCAAAAAGTTGGTTGCTGGTTCCAAATATTGTCCTTGAGGGTCTCATTAATTAAGGGGCCCCTTACAGCTGTACCACCTATGTCCCCATATGGCTGATAAACCTGTAAACCTGGCAATAAAGATGACTAAGTGGCAGATGCTGTTCAACATTGATAAATGTAAGGTTTTGCACTTGAGACTTAAGAATATGCAGCCATTTAAAGAAGATCTAAACCCTAAAAATAAGTATGGCTAGAAATGCTATATTTTAGTTGGGGGCTACTGGGGGCAACTTTGGGGGCAGAAGATGTTCCCTGCTAAAGGGCTGTGGTTGCCTTGGGCTGGTAGAGAAGCCCAGACATAATGTGTAACATTTCTGCCCTACTTCTTCAGTTAGGCTTTAGTTCTTGTGTTTTAGATTAGCTCTAGAAAAAGTTACATTGAGCTCTATGCTTGCCAAGAACACTTGGCCAGGGGTGGCCAGACCTTTTTCATCGGGGATCGACCAATGACCGGGTATGCGGAAGAGCAAATCCCTGGCTTCATTGCAGTCCACCATAAATCCACAGGAGGATCGACTGGTGGGCCTAGATCGACGTATTGGCCACCCCTGGTCTAATACAATAGATGGTTAAAAGTATGTAGACAAACCTTCAATTTATTCCAATTAGCAATTTATCATCATCATGGCTGCCACTAGTGCCCCTATGTCCATACTAAATTAGAATCCTGATATGGGAAGAACTTCACTGGCCTGAACTGAGGGCCATCCACAAATCACCTGATCATTAGTGATGAGCTAATCTGTCCCAACAACTCAAGGACTGAAGGCTGGATATGTCCTTGAAAATATCTAAAGCATAAAACATATCAATCAAAGTTTTCTTTCCAAAGACCCCCCTGAGGCTGGTCATTAAGGTCCTTTCTGCCTAAAGCAGATTGAGATAAAAAAAAATTGGTCAAAACAACGAATGTCTCTTAGAAAGAGACAAAAGTCTCTAAACTGGGACAATAAATGGATGGGATCACAGGTAGGCAACAGTGCAATATTTATTATTATTGGCATAAGTTCGGCGAATGACCCACCAAGGAACCAGACTTCTGCATGACCATTGACATCAGTGGGACAGTCCTGATCCTCACCTTCAAGCATTTTCCTCTACCCCAGTGGTTCCCAACCTTCCTAATGCTGTGACACTTTAATACAGTTCCTCATGGTGTGGTGACCCCCAACCATAAAATTATGCTTAAGACCATCGGAAATATGTGTTTTCCGATGGTCTTAGGTGACCCCTGTGAAAGGGTTGTTTGACCCCCAAAGGGGTCCCGACCCACAGGTCGAGAACCGCTGCTCTACCCCATTGGTCATGGTGTATAAAGTGTGGTGATGGCTTTATGGTCACCTAGGCCTTCTTCCAGGCGCTGCAATGAATGTGAAAAGGAGTTTGCCCCAACCAAGTGAAGTCCGTGAAAAGAACTTTTATTATGCACATCTTCCATAATTCCTCAGTTGGATGTGACATCTAAATTCTTGAAATTCATCACAAATATCAGACTTTTTATCATTCAGTTTTTTAGGTTTTGACCTTTTCCCCATAAGAAGTTCCCTTGAGTTCATGTTGGGTCTGAACATAACAATCAAGCATTTTGGCACAAAGATACAGCCCACCACAGCCCAACTGGAAGACAGGATGGCAAAGACCTCCATTGCCACAGTATACATGCCCCGGGCACTGAGATAGGCTGGGATAAAGGACACCCACACACTGAGGAAAGCCAACATACTGAATGTGATCAATTTGGCTTCATTGAAACTGTCAGGGAGGCGTCTGGCCAGGAAGGCAACAATGAAACTGATGGAGGCCAAGAGTCCAAGGTATCCCAGCATGCACCAGAAAGCAGTGGGTGACCCTTCATTACATGTTACAATAATGACTCCAGGACTGGTGATAGTGTCAAGTTCAGGGAAAGGAGGAGAAAAAATCAACCACATCACACACACAAATAACTGAATCAAGGTACCAAACACAGTAATCCAGTAGGACACCCTCACCCCTGTCCACTTTCTTAACCTGCTGCCGGGTTTGGTTGCATTAAAGGCAATGACAACAGTGATGGTTTTGGCCAGAACACAGGAGATGCAGAGGGCAAAAACCATCCCAAATGCCACCTGGCGCAGAAGGCACTTTTCAGGCTGTGGGTAACCAATGAACCCTAAAGAGCAAAGGAAACAGAGGAACAGGGAAAGCAGGAGAAGGCAGCTAAGGGAGTAGTTGTTGGCTCGGACTATTGGTGTTTTCTTATAACAAATAAAAACTCCTAAAATAGCAAGTGGGATCAGGGAAGAAAAAACAGAAAAGGCTGTTAAGCTGTAACCCAAAGGATCTCCATAGGAAAGGAACTCTGTAGGCCTTGGTAGGCATCTGTCCTGCTGTAGATTGGGCCACGTGTCCCAGGAACATGGATGACATTCCACAGCATCTGGGGAAAAATATTCAAAATAAAATCTTCCTTTATGTGAAATGTATTTTTTTTTTAAACATATAAGTATAATCTACACACACTACCTGTTTGGTTTGAAATATGTCCTTGGGGGCATGGGTTACAATCATAGCAACACGGGGGCTTTCCAGGAATTATTACCTTCCGAAATCCTGAGGAACAACTTGGGCTGCATTTGGAAACTGGAATCTAAGACATATAAAGATATACAAATGACCATTATATTTGATATCAAGAGCACTGATTGCATTGATACCTCTTTATAGATGATTCAACAACGGCACTATGCCACCAGAGATAGTCCTCACTACTAAGGACAATCCAGAAGAAACATCCCCCTAAATGTGCCAGTAGCCTGTACTCAGAGATACTTTACCTACACACCATTGTATTTCAGTCCAGGTACTGCTCTGTACTGTGCACACTTCTAGATCATAGTGGCTTTTGAGCAACAGGTCATCACATAGATGACCAACATATTTGGAAGCCAGGAGAGATACCTTCAGCTATTGCATATTGGGTTTTTTTAAAACACCAGAATGAAATGAAAACTATGTAAGCTTTATCAGAAAGGGCTATGTAAATACAGCGATAAGCACTAACAGAAATGTTGCACTGAGTCCTCTATCAAAAGAAACACGGGATTTCTTGTCTCCTTTTGTGTGCACATGTTCTTCCATATCAGACTTCCTTCTCTCAGAAAAATCCTTCAGGGCACTAGCACAAATCTACTCAGTTTGCTCCTCTCTCCCTCTCCCCTTGCCTTTTTCTCCTCCCCCTCCCATCAGAACCTGCTCCCCCTCCCATCAGAACTTGCTCTCCCTCCCATAAGAATTCTACTCCACTTTGATATCTGCAGTGCCCAATATATTTATTATATTAGATCTTTGCACACCTGGGTTCCATTGCTGTTCCAAGTGATAGCAGTGCTGTTGACCTTCATGGTCTTCCCATCAACAGCGTTCAAGTCATAACTCCCAACGACAACCTGCTCCAGGGCCCCGTTTGCACTCACGCGCCAGTTCACAATGTCGTAAATAGCTGGAGGGTTCCCTTTACCATCGAAAAATACCTGGCTCCCGTCTTTAGTCTTAAAATGTATATGTTTAATGTAGTGTAGAAGCTGAAAAATGTAAATATATATATAGTAAATGGGACAGGTCACAAATAATTTAGAGTAGCATCATAACTGTGTGGCCCCTTACATGCCAAGGGTGAAATGAAGAGATGTTGGAACAGCTTCCATTACTGAACGGCCCCGTTCCCAGCTTACAGTAAAGCAAATTCTGTAGAGCCCACGCAATGGCATAGACAGCCGTGTATACTTTGTGAGCTACTCTATAATCCTTTTCCATTAATAGACCCTCTAGTGTTTCATTCCCTGTGCACGTTTGATCCGTAGCATTTGTAGCCCCTTTGGCTAACTCCGGCCATTTACAATCGAAAGCCTGTTCCCAAAATTGCCTCAAGAATACATTGTGAAGCTCCTTAGATGGATGAAGGCTTTGGAGGTACTTGGTAAATTTGGATATTTGTCTCCCATGAGTGGCGAATCCAATGGTACCCTCTAAAACCAATCGGAAATTCTCCTTGGAAAGTACAACTGCCGTTGCCCAGCCTTCGCTGGCCACCCAGATAATGCCGGTCATGTTTTGCCTCAAGAGCTCTTCCACCACAATCACAAAGTTATGATCGGTGGCGATGACAACTATGACTTTTGCAGTTGACTTTTTAATGGCTTCGGCAATGCGAGGAGCGTTCCTATGGTGCAGGCCGGTTATGATATTCTCCGTGAAGGCCACACAAGCTCCAGCCTTTGTTATTTCCTGCTTCACCAACTGAGTCCCCAACTGACCATAATCGTCATCGCTGGCAAGAAGGCCAAACCAAGTCCAACCGAAATGAGAAACCAGCTGGGCCAGGCCCCTCATCTGAAACTCATCACTAGGGATGGTCCGATAAAAGGAAGGGAATAGATGGCGATCGCTAAGAATGGGGCTAGTTGCCAAATAACTGATCTGTAGAAACAAAATGGAGCAGTTGGGGGAAATGGAAACGATCTATGTAGAGGCAAGAAGAATGTCAAACGGATATTAAGACATTGTAGCAATTTGCTCTTACTTGAGGGTATCTGTACAATCCCAAGAGTTGAGCTAGGAGAATCGATTGTGTAGACCCAGAGTCGCCAATAATACCAGCTAGTGGGGCCTCTTTGTGACACTGGTAGTTGGGCGAGATGCCTTGTCCCCCTGAGAGCATCCAAAGAGCCCCATACACTGCCTGCCGTAAAGCAATACAAGTGTCAAATATCTGGAAGCCCAACGTAATATGGGGAAGGAGTTCGGGGTCGACGTTAATCTCTTCCACAGCGAATATCAGGGCCTCCATGCTTTGGAAATGCTCTAAGCTAAACCTGGTGTGAAGAAAGGAAACAAATGATACTGAACAAGAGTAAGTGGTTACCTTCATCAGGTTTCCATTATAATGTATTTTGTGCAAAATTATATATATATTATTACACACAGTACACTATATTGTAACCACACACACATATATATATATACAAACCGGATTCCAAAAAAGTTGGGACACTAAACAAATTGTGAATAAAAACTGAACGCAATGATGTGGAGACGCCAACTTCTAATATTTTATTCAGAATAGAACATAAATCACGGAACAAAAGTTTAAACTGAGAAAATGTACCATTTTAAGGGAAAAATATGTTGATTCAGAATTTCATGGTGTCAACAAATCCCAAAAAAGTTGGGACAAGGCCATTTTCACCACTGTGTGGCATCTCCCCTTCTTCTTACAACACTCAACAGACGTCTGGGGACCGAGGAGACCAGTTTCTCAAGTTTAGGAATAGGAATGCTCTCCCATTCTTGTCTAATACAGGCCTCTAACTGTTCAATCGTCTTGGGCCTTCTTTGTCGCACCTTCCTCTTTATGATGCGCCAAATGTTCTCTATAGGTGAAAGATCTGGACTGCAGACTGGCCATTTCAGTACCCGGATCCTTCTCCTACGGAGCCATGATGTTGTGATTGATGCAGAATGTGGTCTGGCATTATCTTGTTGAAAAATGCAGGGTCTTCCCTGAAAGAGATGACGTCTGGATGGGAGCATATGTTGTTCTAGAACCTGAATATATTTTTCTGCATTGATGCTGCCTTTCCAGACATGCAAGCTGCCCGTGCCACACGCACTCATGCAACCCCATACCATCAGAGATGCAGGCTTCTGAACTGAGCGTTGATAACAACTTGGGTTTTCCTTGTCCTCTTTGGTCCGGATGACATGGCGTCCCAGATTTCCAAAAAGAACTTCGAATCGTGACTCATCTGACCACAGAACAGTCTTCCATTTTGCCACACTCCATTTTAAATGATCCCTGGCCCAGTGAAAAAGCCTGAGCTTGTGGATCTTGCTTAGAAATGGCTTCTTCTTTGCACTGTAGAGTTTCAGCTGGCAACGGCGGATGGCACGGTGGATTCACTGACAATGGTTTCTGGAAGGATTCCTGAGCCCATTCTGTGATTTCCTTTACAGTAGCATTCCTGTTTGTGGTGCAGTGTCGTTTAAGGGCCCGGAGATCACGGGCATCCAGTATGGGGTTACGGCCTTGACCCTTACACACAGAGATTGTTCCAGATTCTCTGAATCTTCGGATGATGTTATGCACAGTTGATGATGATAGATGCAAAATCTTTGCAATTTTTCGCTGGGTAACACCTTTCTGATATTGCTCCACTATCTTTCTGCACAACATTGTGGGAATTGGTGATCCTCTACCCATCTTGGCTTCTGAGAGACACTGAAGCTCTTTTAATACCCAATCATGTTGCCAATTGACCTAATTAGTGTTATTTGGTCTTCCAGCTCTTCGTTATGCTCAAATTTACTTTTTCCAGCCTCTTATTGCTACTTGTCCCAACTTTTTTGGGATTTGTTGACACCATGAAATTCTAAATCAGCATATTTTTCCCTTAAAATGGTACATTTTCTCAGTTTAAACTTTTGTTCCGTGATTTATGTTCTATTCTGAATAAAATATTAGAAGTTGGCACCTCCACATCATTGCGTTCAGTTTTTATTCACAATTTGTTTAGTGTCCCAACTTTTTTGGAATCCGGTTTGTATATATATATATACAGGTATGGGATCCCTTATCCAGAAACCCGTTATACAGAGAGCTCCGAATTACAGAAAGCCCATCTCCCATAGACTCCATTTTAATCAAATAATTCAGAATTTTAAAACTGATTCCCTTTTCTCTGTAATAATAAAACAGTACCTGTACTTGATCCCAACTAAGATATAATTACCCCTTATTGGGGCAGAACAGCCCTATTGGGTTTATTTCATGGTTAAATGATTCCCTTTTCTCTGTAATAATAAAACAGTACCTGTACTTGATCCCAACTAAGATATAATTACCCCTTATTGGGGGCAGAACAGCCCTATTGGGTTTATTTCATGGTTAAATGATTACCTTTTCTCTGTAATAATAAAACAGTACCTGTACTTGATCCCAACTAAGATATAATTACCCCTTATTGGGGCAGAACAGCCCTATTGGGTTTATTTAATGGTTAAATGATTCCCTTTTCTCTGTAATAATAAAACAGTACCTGTACTTGATCCCAACTAAGATATAATTACCCCTTATTGGGGGCAGAACAGCCCTATTGGGTTTATTTCATGGTTAAATGATTCCCTTTTCTCTGTAATAATAAAACAGTACCTGTACTTGATCCCAACTAAGATATAATTACCCCTTATTGGGGCAGAACAGCCCTATTGGGTTTATTTAATGGTTAAATGATTCCCTTTTCTCTGTAATAATAAAACAGTACCTGTACTTGATCCCAACTAAGATGTAATTACCCCTTATTGGGGCAGAACAGCCCTATTGGGTTTATTTAATGGTTAAATGATTCCCTTTTCTCTGTAATAATAAAACAGTACCTGTACTTGATCCCAACTAAGATATAATTACCCCTTATTGGGGCAGAACAGCCCTATTGGGTTTATTTAATGGTTAAATGATTCCCTTTTCTCTGTAATAATAAAACAGTACCTGTACTTGATCCCAACTAAGATATAATTACCCCTTATTGGGGCAGAACAGCCCTATTGGGTTTATTTAATGGTTAAATGATTCCCTTTCTCTGTAATAATAAAACAGTACCTGTACTTGATCCCAACTAAGATATAATTACCCCTTATTGGGGCAGAACAGCCCTATTGGGTTTATTTAATGGTTAAATGATTCCCTTTCTCTGTAATAATAAAACAGTACCTGTACTTGATCCCAACTAAGATATAATTACCCCTTATTGGGGCAGAACAGCCCTATTGGGTTTATTTAATGGTTAAATGATCCCTTTTCTCTGTAATAATAAAACAGTACCTGTACTTGATCCCAACTAAGATATAATTACCCCTTATTGGGGCAGAACAGCCCTATTGGGTTTATTTAATGGTTAAATGATCCCTTTTCTCTGTAATAATAAAACAGTACCTGTACTTGATCCCAACTAAGATATAATTACCCCTTATTGGGGCAGAACAGCCCTATTGGGTTTATTTAATGGTTAAATGATCCCTTTTCTCTGTAATAATAAAACAGTACCTGTACTTGATCCCAACTAAGATATAATTACCCCTTATTGGGGCAGAACAGCCCTATTGGGTTTATTTAATGGTTAAATGATCCCTTTTCTCTGTAATAATAAAACAGTACCTGTACTTGATCCCAACTAAGATATAATTACCCCTTATTGGGGGCAGAACAGCCCTATTGGGTTTATTTAATGGTTAAATGATCCCTTTTCTCTGTAATAATACAACAGTACCTGTACTTGATCCCAACTAAGATATAATTACCCCTTATTGGGGCAGAACAGTCCTATTGGGTTTATTTCATGGTTAAATGATTCCCTTTTCTCTGTAATAATAAAACAGTACCTGTACTTGATCCCAACTAAGATATAATTACCCCTTATTGGGGCAGAACAGCCCTATTGGGTTTATTTCATGGTTAAATGATTCCCTTTTCTCTGTAATAATAAAACAGTACCTGTACTTGATCCCAACTAAGATATAATTACCCCTTATTGGGGGCAGAACAGCCCTATTGGGTTTAATTAATGTTTTATTGATTTTTTTGTAGAGAGATCCAAATTACGGAAAGACCCCTTATCCGGAATACCCTTGGCCCCGAGTATTCTGGATAACGGGTCCTATACCTGTATATAAGACAAAATAATAAATTAAATAATGATACTATGATTAATGCATAGATAGTTTAGTGATAGCCTCCGTATTATACGTGACTAGGTTATACAGTGCTGAAGTGAGGCTATTACTGGGTGTATATTTATCTCAGTGTCTAAGGGGTTTGAAGTATCTACAACATTTAACACCACATGGAATGGAGCCCAATAATAGAGTTGTCCTTGTGGTTCCAATGTACAACCCTGCCCTAAATGTTCATTCTGCCTCCATTACCAGTTAGAATAGAAGAGAACCCTAGTAATATATGTAGTATCTCATGGATAGATGGTTTTCATTTGCCCTTCATTTTGGTACAATAGAGCGATACAACCGATGAAAATCCATGTGTTTATGATTTATTAGGGGAAATCTACAGCTTCCTCCAATGGAGAAAATGGTATTTTGGGATTATTTGCCCTCTTGATTATTTCTAATTGATGAATTCACCAATATATCCCATTCTATTTTGAAGCCCCACTGTTCCATGATACTGGTTTTGAAAACATGTGATACAGAGACATATATATCTAGTATAAATAAATCTGAAGCAACTGGACTTGCTAAGTCATCATTGAAGATGTTTTACTACTCATCCGAGCAGCTTCTTCAGTTCTACTGACTGGTATGGGAAGTTACAAAGTGCCATTGTGATTGGATCAGTGGAAGAGTACATATGCTGAGTAGTGATGAGCGAATCTGTCCCGTTTCGCTTCGGTGAAAAATTCACGAATCTTTCAAAATATCCGCGAATTGGCGAAAAATTTGCAAAACGGTGAAAATGTTGTGCGTCAAAAAAAATTGCCACCCGTGGCTATTCTTTTGTCGTGTGGCTATTCTTTTGTCACCCGCAGCTATTGTTTTGTCGCCCGCAGCTATTCTTTTGTTGCGTGGCTATTGTTTTGTCGCGCGGCTATTCTTTTGTCGGCTATTGTTTTGTCACCCGCAGCTATTGTTTTGTCGCCCGGCTATTCTTTTGTCGCCCGCGGCTATTCTTTTGTCGCCCGCGGCTATTGTTTTGTCGCCCGGCTATTCTTTTGTCGCCCGCGGCTATTCTTTTGTCGCCCGCGGCTATTCTTTTGTCGCCCGGCTATTCTTTTGTCGCCCGCAGCTATTGTTTTGTCGCCCGGCTATTCTTTTGTCGCCCACAGCTATTCTTTTGTCGCCTGCAGCTACTGTTTTGTCACGCTGCTATTCTTTTGTCGCCCCCAACAATTTTTGGACACACAGCAAATTTTTCAGCGGCAAATTTTTTCATCCGTTTCGCGAAACAATCCGCCAATGGCGAAATGAGGAAATTCACCACAAATCCATGCCTGGAGAAACATTTCACCCATCACTAATGCTGAGGACTTCCCATACCAGCTGAACTGAAGAAGCTGCTCAGATGAGTAGTGAAACGTCTTGATGACTTAACAAGTCCAGTTGCTTTAGATTTATTTATACTAGATATACCATGGCCTGGATGAATGAAAATCTTCATAGTCAGAGACATCTCTGTGACTGACACAACTGAACACAAACAACCCAATACCACAATGTTACTTACATCTGACATTGGATCTCCGGTGGGGTTTCTGTGAAGTTATTGTTGTGGTAGACTCTATCCAAATGAACTGGAAACGTTCCCCCAATAATGATATCTCCAGGTTGGCTCAGATAGCCGCTAGAGTTCTCCATGGGTAAGTTGCAACCAAGGTTGGATTCCAACGCGTCGCAGACTTGTACAGCTACTAGACACAAAACCCATGATGAAGAGTAGACAGACCAGTGGATTCTCTTGAACATATTCATGTTACAGGGAATCATCTCTAACTTACAATATGGGAGAGAGTCGAGCAACGTGCAGCACGTTCATAGGGTTACGACTCTGGAGCAGGTTTTTATACTGAATACGGAGATAACTAAGCCTACTGGAACCCAGGAGTATATGATCCTCAATTATCTAGGCCTCTGAGGAACGTACCAATTATTCCTGATATCTATGTCTCTAGAGTAGGAAGGAGATTTGGATGTTTGGGAAAGATAAAAAGTAATTGGAAGTAGAGGAGATGCTGCCCACTGGTTCTCATCATGACCATTATATGACCACCCATGATGAGAATGGTTCTACTTTGACAAGGAGATTGTCAGTCCTTCATCCTCTCGTCTTGGAAGCAAGTGGAATGGTGCTAAGTGGTCTTCAAATGTGCAACTGGTCAACGGACAGCTATGGAAAAAGGGGACGGCACAGGAGATGGAGGTGAAGAAGAACAGGCTTTAATTTGAAAAACAATTGACAGCAGACATTGTAGTTATTTATTAACAGTAAACACTATACAATGGGCCGTGGGCTTGGCGCTGGTTCACACCCAACAATACACCACAGACACTGTACCACCAAGAACCTGCTTTCATCTTACTCCCATCTAAATAATGCTGGATCATTATACAGAAATATGGGAGGGATCATCAATGTGTTCTGATAGGTCCCCCTGTTACAGGTGGAGTCAGCTTGCTTAGGTTGTGATGTTTGATTGGTTCAGAGTACCCACCTAAGGACTGTTTGCGGCTACCATGTGACTTTTTTTGATGTGTCTGACTTATATTGATGGGACTGTGACTTTTTTGATGTGCCAGGGCCAGAACTTATCAACGATAAGGGGTGCCAGGCCGGAGCCTCTTTTGCCTACCCCTAGTCCTACTTCTTTGCCATTGCAATGACCCATCGAATCCCACTGCCCCCCCCCCCCGCAGTCTGGGTGGGGGCAATGTGGCCGACCGGGTTGCCTAGGGTGCCTGGTTGGCTTGGCCCGCCCCTGCCCACAACTTTTTTGATGCCACCGCAATGTATTTGACGTGGCTGCGACTTCTTTGATGTGATCGCAACTTTATTGACGTGATCACGACTTTTTCCTCATTTGACAAATTTTTTTTCAAGCAAAAATTTTGCAGCTGTTTCGCCAAAAAATTTGCCAATGTCGAAATGTGGAATTTGGCTGCAAGTACGAGTAGATGCTGGTATTGATCCAATAATGATCTGATACTGACTTATATCCTGTTCCTGACCTGACCCTGCATGCTGACTTCCCTGATCATTTGCCAATTTTAGGAAAGCTGTATGGCTTGGTACTTTGGGGTAGAAAGACATGGGTGCCCATTTTAGATTCGGAGGAATGTGTACTTTTCAAAAATATATGCTTTACCCCCCATAAAATGCAGTAAATGATAGAAATGATAGACAGGCTGGCCTAAATTAGTTCCGCCCTAGGCCTGCGTAGACATAGGATACACCCATAAACTAATATTTATTTAAACTAATTAGCTTAGGGAGATTCCAATTTGATTGGTAAGTCAGGGATTACTTTTTAGGTTTGTCAAGGATAATATTCAGGGATGCCTCGAATCCACTATTTTGGGATTTGGCTGAACCCCTAAATCCTTTGTGAAAGATTTGGCTGAATACTGAACCGAATCTGAATCTTAATTTGCATATGCAAATCAAGCCACCAAAAGACTAAAAAGAACTGTGTGTTACATGTGCGGTGAAAATTTTTCACTTTCCATGATCATGTGACGAAAAGTCACATGATTTTAAAGATTTTAATGGCCAAGATAGGGCCTTTTAGCTTTAGCTCCTTCCCAAACCTGCCATAGGATAGCAAGGAATGGATCCAGATATGCAACTATTACATAAATCCATTACTACTGATTTCTTTCTGTTTGAACCCATTATTTTTTATTTTTATCTTTCCCCATGAGATGTTCTCTGGAGTTCATGTTGGGCCTGAACAATATAATGTAACATTTTGGCACAAAGATACAGCCCACCACCGCCCAACTGGAAGACAGGATGGCAAAGACCTCCATTGCCACAGTATACATGCCCCGGGCACTGAGATAGGCTGGGATAAAGGACACCCACACACTGAGGAAAGCCAACATACTGAATGTGATCAATTTGGCTTCATTGAAACTGTCAGGGAGGCGTCTGGCCAGGAAGGCAACAATGAAACTGATGGAGGCCAAGAGGCCAAGGTATCCCAGCATGCACCAGAAAGCAGTGGGTGACCCTTCATTGCAGTTAACTATGATCACACCAGGTTTTGTGTCAACGTCAAGTTCATGGAAGGGAGGAGAGAAGATCAGCCAAAGTGCACAGTCAGTTATCTGAATCAAGGCACAAAGCATAATGACACAGTAGGAGACCTTCACCCCTGTCCACTTTCTTAACCTGCTGCCGGGTTTGGTTGCATTAAAGGCAATGACAACAGTGATGGTTTTGGCCAGAACACAGGAGATGCAGAGGGCAAAAACCATCCCAAATGCCACCTGGCGCAGAAGGCACTTTTCAGGTTGTGGGTAACCAATGAACCCTAAAGAGCAAAGGAAACAGAGGAACAGGGAAAGCAGGAGAAGGCAGCTAAGGGAGTAGTTGTTGGCTCGGACTATTGGCGTCTTTTTTTGGTGAATAAAAACACCTAGAACACCAAGTGGGATCAGGGAAGAGAAGATGGAAATGGCTGCTAAACTGTAACCCAAAGGATCTCCATAGGAAAGGAACTCTGTAGGCCTTGGTAGGCATCTGTCCTGCTGTAGATTGGGCCACGTGTCCCAGGAACATGGATGACATTCCACGGCATCTGGAGAACAAAGTTTTCATTGGACTCTATAAAAGGTGGATTTGCCAAGAATGTACAAATTATCACTACCTGTTTGGTTTGAAATCTGCCCCGGGGGACACCGGCCACACTCATAGCAGCACGGTGGCTTTCCTTGTATGATCACCTTCCTAAATCCTGCAGGGCAGTTTGGGCTGCACTTGGAAACAGGAACCTATTAATAAAAGATGATGATACAGAAGCAAAGCAGCCCTTGCAATGATTCACATTAGAACTGCTAATAGCTAACCTATTGTTTCTCCTACTCCCATGTAACTGGAGGAGTCCCAAGCCGGACTTGGATTTCTTACAATTGAGTGTTATTCTGATACCTACTGGGAGCTGCTATCTTGCTCCCTTCCCATTGTTCTGCTGATCGGCTGCTGGGGGTGAGGGGGGGGGATATCACTCCAACTTGCAGCGCAGCAGTAAAGTGTGCCTGAGTCTGAGCTTTCAGCCAGCGCTACACATTAGAACTGCTTTCAGCTAACCTATTGTTTCTCCTACTCCCATGTAACTGGAGGAGTCCCAAGCCGGACTTGGATTTCTTACTATTGAGTGCTATTCTGATACCTACTGGGAGCTTGATGAATAGACCTGTTAGTGTATTGTAGTAATAGGAAACATCATACAGGTATGGGATTACCTGCTACCCAGAATGCTTGGGATCTGGGGTTTTCTGGATAAGGAGTCTTTCCATAATGTGAATCTCCATACCTTTAATCTACTAAAGTACAAGCTACTATTTTATTATTATATTACATCTCTATCTTTATGGACCATATAAGGTTCTTCACCTGATTACTGCCGTTGCTCCATACAACTTTAGCACTATCTATATTCAAGAGATTCAAATCCAGATTGGTGAGGTCATAACTCCCTACTGTGACCTGCCCCAGGACTCCCGTGGCACCGACTTGCCAATTCACAATATCATAGATGGCCGGAGGGTTCCCTTTTGTGTCAAAAACAACATGACTTCCATCTTGGGTCTTGAAGTCTACGTATTTAACGTAGTGGAGGAGCTGGAAATATAAAAACAATATGAGGAATGAGTATGAGAAAGAGTTACTTTATTGTGTAACAGGTAGAACTTTACCTGCTAAGGTTGAAATGAGGAGATGGTGGGAGAAGACACATGATGGAATGGTCCATTGCCAGGTGTCCATTGGAGCAATTTGTGTAGGGCCCAGGCTATTGCATAGACAGCCGTATATACATTGAGAGATACTCTATGATCTTTACCATTAAAGATGAGGAATGAGTATGAGAAAAAATTAGTTACTTGATTGTGTAACAAACAGAACTTTACCTGCCAAGGTTGAAATGAGGAGATGGTGGGAGGAGACACATGAGGGAATGGTCCATTGCCAGGGGTCCATTGGAGCAAATTGTGTAGGGCCCAGGCTATTGCATAGACAGCAGTATATACATTGAGAGATTCTCTATAATCTTTACCACTAGGCAGCAAACTCTCTGGTTTTTCATTTCCTGTACATGGTTTAGTCGGGGTGGGTCCAGTCCCTTCTAATGGCCGACTGAGCCACTTACAAGAAAACGTTTTCTCCCACAACTCTGCTATAAATGAATCGTTATGTTGCATAGATGGACGGAGACTGTTTAAGTAGTTTGTGAATTGGACCATTTTCCCACTATGGATGGCAAAACCGACGGCGCCCGTTAAAACTCCTCGGAACCGGTTCTCCGAAAGTAGAAGAGACGTTGCCCAACCTTGGCTTGCTATCCAAGTAATTCCAGCCATATTCTGCCTTAGTAGTTCTTCCACGACTATGACAAAGTTATAACCAGTGGCAATCACAAGAACCACCTTTGCACTTGACTCCTTGATCACCTGGACAAGGTGAGGAGCATTTCTATTGGGTTGACCAGTCAAGATGTTCTCGGTGAAGGCCACACAAGCTCTAGTAGTCGATATCTCTTGTTTTGCAATCTGAACTCCAAACTGGCCATAGTCATCATCGCTAGCTAGGATCCCAAGCCAGGACCAACCCATTTGTATAATGAGCTTAACCAGGCCCCTTATTTGAAACTCATCACTGGGAATGGTACGGAAGAAAGAAGGGAAGAGGTCCCGACTGCCGAGAAGAGGGCTTGTCGCCAAGTAACTGAGCTATAGGGATTTAAGTATGAAGGACAGTTTTCATTAAAGATCTACTGCACAACATTTTAGGGCTGTTCTGCCCCCAATGAGGGGTAATTATATCTTAGTTGGGATCAAGTACAGGTACTGTTTTATTATTACAGAGAAAAGGGAATCATTTAACCATTAAATAAACCCAATAGGGCTGTTCTGCCCCCAATAAGGGGTAATTATATCTTAGTTGGGATCCAGTACAGGTACTGTTTTATTATTACAGAGAAAAGGGAATCATTTAACCATGAAATAAACCCAATAGGGCTGTTCTGCCCCAATAAGGGGTAATTATATCTTAGTTGGGATCAAGTACAGGTACTGTTTTATTATTACAGAGAAATTTTCCAGCAAAGCGAAAACAGATTCACTCATTGCTGCTCATCACTAAAACAGGCCCCTAAAACGAAGAAACAAATATAAAGGTCTCTTATACCTGTGGACATTGGCTGAGCCCCAAGATTTGAGCCATTAGTATGGATTGTGAGGACCCGGAGTCACCAACGATACCAGCAAGAGGGGCGGTTTTGTGACAGCGATAATTGGGGGTGATTCCTTTCCCCCCTGACAACATCCAGAGAGTCCCTTCTGCCGCTCGCCTTAATACTGTGCAGGTGTCAAAGATGTGGAAGCCCAGTGTAATGTTGGGAAGGAGATCCGGATCTGCATTAATCTCCTCAACCGCAAATATAAGGGCCTGCATGTTCTGGTACTGCCCAACACCAAACCTGGTGTGAAAGAACAGTTCATGAGACCATCATTCTAAAATATCAACCCTAGTACTAAAACCCAAGGCCAACCCATAAAGCAGACTACAATGTGGGGCACAATTACAAAGCAATTATGAGATAAAGTCGGATTTTTTTCTTACTGCTAGATAATTTCGAGATGTATGAATGGGTTTCCACCAGAACTCAATTTTTTTCTTATTGTTCCCAGAAAAATTCCAGTTTGAAAATGACTCCCATAATTTGTGATTTATTAATGTTTAGGCAACACTTTTTTGTCAATCAAAAAATTCGGCAGGTTTGATCTGTCGAGTACCATTGAGCCCTATGGAGGCTTAGAATAGTAGGGGAATAGAGTAGTCAGTGAAGTCTGTCCTTGACACATTTTCAAGGAGAAGTTAATCCCCTCAGTGGTTTCGGTTTCACCCAGTTTCAAGGGAAAGTTAATTCCCTCATTGTTTTATATTTCACCCAGTTTCAAGGAGAAGTTAATCCCCTCACTGTGTTCTATTTCACCCAATTTCAAGGATAAATTCATCTCCTCATTGTTTTCTATTTCACCCAGTTTCAAGGATAAATTCATCTCCTCATTGTTTTCTGTTTCACCCAATTTAAGGATAAATTAATCCCCTCATTGTTTTCTATTTCACCCAGTTTCAAGGAGAAGTTAATCCCCTCATTGTTTTCTATTTCACCCAGTTTCAAGGAGAAGTTAATCCCCTCATTGTTTTCTATATCACCCAGTTTCAAGGAGAAGTTAATCCCCTCATTGTTTTCTATTTCACCCAGTTTCAAGGAGAAGTTAATCTCCTCACTGTGTTCTATTTCACACAGTTTCAAGGAGAAGTTAATCCCCTCATTGTTTTCTATTTCACCCAGTTTCAAGGAGACGTTAATCCCCTCATTGTTTTCTATTTCACCGAGTTTCAAGGAGAAGTAATTCCCTCATTGTTTTCTGTTTCACCCAGTTTCAAGGAGAAGTTAATCCCCTCACTGTGTTCTATTTCACCCAATTTCAAGGATAAATTCATCTCCTCATTGTTTTCTATTTCACCCAGTTTCAAGGATAAATTCATCTCCTCATTGTTTTCTGTTTCACCCAGTTTCAAGGAGAAGTTAATCCCCTCATTGTTTTCTATTTCACCCAGTTTCAAGGAGAAGTTAATCCCCTCATTGTTTTCTATATCACCCAGTTTCAAGGAGAAGTTAATCCCCTCATTGTTTTCTATTTCACCCAGTTTCAAGGAGAAGTTAATCTCCTCATTGTTTTCTATTTCACCCAGTTTCAAGGAGAAGTTAATCTCCTCATTGTTTTCTATTTCACACAGTTTCAAGGAGAAGTTAATCTCCTCATTGTTTTCTATTTCACCCAGTTTCAAGGAGAAGTTAATCTTCTCATTGTTTTCTATTTCACCCAGTTTCAAGGAGAAGTTAATCCCCTCATTGTTTTCTATTTCACACAGTTTTAATGAGAAGTTAATCCCCTCACTGTGTTCTATTTCACCCAGTTTCAAGGAGAAGTTAATCCCCTCATTGTTTTCTATTTCACACAGTTTCAAGGAGAAGTTAATCCCCTCATTGTTTTCTATTTCACACAGTTTTAAGGAGAAGTTAATCCCCTCACTGTGTTCTATTTCACACAGTTTCAAGGAGAAGTTAATCCCCTCATTGTTTTCTATTTCACACAGTTTCAAGGAGACGTTAATCCCCTCATTGTTTTCTATTTCACCGAGTTTCAAGGAGAAGTAATTCCCTCATTGTTTTCTGTTTCACCCAGTTTCAAGGAGAAGTTAATCCCCTAAGTGGTTTCGGTTTCACCCAGTTTCAAGGAGAAGTTAATTCCCTCATTGTTTTCTATTTCGCACAGTTTCAAGGAGAAGTTAATCCCCTCATTGTTTTCTATTTCGCACAGTTTCAAGGAGATGTTAATCCCCTCATTGTTTTCTATTTCACCCAGTTTCAAGGAGAAGTTAATCCCCTCACTGTGTTCTATTTCACACAGTTTCAAGGATAAATTCATCTCCTCATTGTTTTCTGTTTCACCCAATTTAAGGATAAGTTAATCCCCTCATTGATTTCTATTTCACCCAGTTTCAAGGAGAAGTTAATCCCCTCATTGTTTTCTATTTCACCCAGTTTCAAGGAGGACTTAATCCCCTCATTGTTTTCTATTTCACACAGTTTTAAGGAGAAGTTAATCCCCTCACTGTGTTCTATTTCACACAGTTTCAAGGAGAAGTTAATCCCCTCATTGTTTTCTATTTCACCCAGTTTCAAGGAGAAGTTAATCCCCTCATTGTTTTCTATTTCACCTAGTTTCAAGGAGAAGTTAATCCCCATCATTGTTTTCTGTTTCACCCAGTTTCAAGGAGAAGGTAATCCCCTCATTGTTTTCTGTTTCATCCAGTTTCAAGGAGAAGTTAATCCCATCATTGTTTTCTATTTCACCCAGTTTCAAGGAGAAGTTAATTCCCTCATTGTTTTCTATTTCACCCAGTTTCAAGTGAAACTTAAACACATTATTGTTTTCCAAGGGTGCCAATGTTCCTAAAATGGCTGCTGGAGCAATGATGATTCTCTGTCGCAGACCAACAGCGGAATTGCCTGGTTTATCCTCTCTACTCCATGGATTTTGTGCCTTATACCTACAGAAGTGTCTACTGTTGAGTGCAGCCTTCCCAGTGACGGCATTACTGTCTACCTGAGCCGCCCAGGGGATATTGTTATAGGGGGGAACCTTTCCCATTCATTTGAGTAGGACCTACAGAGCTACTGGTTTCACTAGCAAACCCTCCCACCTACAGTGTCAGAAGTAAGAACATTGTAGGAGTGTCGATTGGCTACCACTAGCGACAAGCAATTTTTTGTTGCCAGGCATGGATTCTCAGCAAAATTCTGCTTTCCCCCATAGGCAAATTTTTCACGACACTGCCGAAAAATTTGCAGAGTGATGACAATGTTGTGGTCGGGTCAAAAAAAGTCACCTCAAATAAGTCAAAAAGGGTTGTGCACATCAAAAAAAAGTGCCCTTTAACAGTTTAGTTGCAGTCTCTGCATTCTCTCCAGCTCATTAATATCCTTCTTAAGGACTGGAGCCCAAAACTGCCCCCCCATACTCAAGGTGAGGCCTTACCAGGGACCTATAAAGGGGCAAAATTATGTTCTCATCCCTTGAGTCAATGCCCTTTTTATACAAGACAGCACTTTATTTGCTTTAGTAGCCACAGAATGACACTGCCTGGAATTAGACAGCTTGTTATCTACAAAAAACCCCCACATCCTTCTCCATTAAGGATCCCCCCAACTCACTAACATTTAGTGTATAACTCGTGTTTATATTATTTCTACCAAAGTGCATAACTTTGGCATTGAACCTCATTTTCCACTTTGCTGCCCAGTTTTCCAATTTAGTCAAATCGCTCTGGAGTCCTCGAATTTGGAATGAATATTTCTTAGGAAATACTGAGGAATTAGTATCCTTCCCCCTTTAGGCTGATGTGATAGTGTCCATATTATATGTGGCTATTACTGGGTGTATATTTATCTCAATATCTAAGTGGTTTGAAGTATCTACAACATTTAACACCACATTGAATAAAGCCCAATTATAGAGTTGTCCTTGTGGTTCCAATGGAAGACCCTGCCCTAAATGTTCATTCTGCCTCCATTACCAGTTAGAATAGAACTCTAGTAATATATGTAGTATCTCATGGATAGATGGTTTACATTTGCCCTTCACTTTGGTACGATAGAGCGATACAACCAATGAAAATTCATGCGTTTATGATTTATTAGGGACAATCTACAGCTTCCTCCAATGGAGATAATGGTATTTTTGGATTATTTGCCCTCTTGATTATTTCTCATTGAACATCTCCCTAATTCTCACCTCATTCTTTTTTAAAGTTCTACTGTTACATGATGTGGTTTTTAAACATATACAGTCATATATTGTACCTTACCCTCTGTGACTGACACAACTGAACACCAACAACCCAATACCACAATGTTACTTACATCTGACACTGGATCTCCGGTGGGGTTTCTGTGAAATTATTGTTGTGGTAGACTCTATCCAAGTGAACTGGAAACGTTCCCCCAATAATGATATCTCCAGGTTGGCTCAGATAGCCGCTAGAGTTTTTAATTGGTAGGTTGCAACCAAGGTTGGAATCCAAAGCGTTGCAAACTCTTACAGCTACTAGACACAAAACCCATGATGAAAAGTAGACAGACCAGTGGATTCTCTTTAACATATGTATTTTACAAGGCATCATCTCTAACGTACAATATGGGAGAGAGTAGAGCAACGAGCAGCACGGTCATGGGATTTTATACTGAATACGGAGATAACTAAGCCTACTGGAACCCAGGTGTATATGATCCTCAATTATCTAAGCCTCTGAGGAATGTACAAATTATTCCTGATATCTATGTCTCTAGAGTAGGAAGGTGATTTGAATGTTTGGGAAAGATTAAAGTAATTGGAAGCAGAGGAGATGCTGCCCACTGGTTCTCATCATGACCATTAAATGACCACCCATGATGAGAATGGTTCTACTTTTGCAAGGAGATTGTCACTCCTTCACCCTCTCATCTTGAAAGCAAGTGGAATGGTGCTAAGTGGTCTTCAAACGTGCAACTGGTCATAGGACGGCTATGGAAAAAGGGATGCTTTGATGGCACAGGAGAAGGAGATGAAGATGACAAACAATTCATGTTCTGCAGCCCTTTTGAGAGAAGGACAGTGCAACATTTGGAAGTAGGGTCTGCACAGAGACCAAGGGATAAACGTTCACTTGGAGAAGGGAAAGAGTGTTGGTCAAACCAGAGCAAGAGATGGGCCACTCATTCAAGGTCTGGCTTCTACAGTTACTTTGTTAAATAAATAACATTTGTAATCAGAAGGGATTCAAAGTGATAATTGATGATGTGACTGAAAACCTATTTATATGTATGTGTTTAGAGACTCCATGTATGATATAGAAGGCATGGTACAAAAAATACAAATAACAGATGCATTGTACCAGGTTTTAGAACATTGCACCTTGCCTTCCAGCCTAGATGAACTGCTGGAGGTCTCAGCCATGACAGGGAGAGGCATGTAGGTGCCCCTCCTACCACCTCCTACCCATCATTCAGATGTGTTCAGACTCTGTACTGCCTTAGGCCAGGCCGTAAGGGTGGGACAGACCTGTTCCTGTGGATTTAACAGGCACCAGTTGCAAAGTCCAGCCAGATCCAAAACACAAGTGCTCTCAGCAGGAAGGAAGAATGGAAGGAGGGGGAGGGAGAGAAGAAGGGAAAAAGGGAGGAATGGAGGAAGAAAGGAAGGAAGGAAGGAAAGAAGGAAGGAAGGAAGGAAGGAAGTAAGGGGAGGGAGGAAGGATGAAAGGAAGGAGAGGGGAGGAGGGAGACAAGAAGGAAGGGAGGAAGGGAAGAAGGGAGGAAGGGAAGAAGGGAGGGAGGGAGGGAGGGAGGAAGGTAGGAAGTAAGGAAGGAAGTAAGAGGGAGGGGGAAGGGAGGAAGAAGGAAGGAAGGAAGAGGGAGGGGGAGGGAGGAAGAAGGAAGGATGAAGGGAGGGAGGGACTGATTTCTTTCTGTTTGAACCCATTATTTTTTATTTTTATCTTTCCCCATGAGATGTTCTCTGGAGTTCATGTTGGGTTTGAACAATACAATGAAACATTTTGGAACAAAAATAGAGATCACCAAAGCCCAGCTGGAAGACAGGATGGCAAAGACCTCCATTGCCACAGTATACATGCCCCGGGCACTGAGATAGGCTGGGATAAAGGACACCCACACACTGAGGAAAGCCAACATACTGAATGTGATCAATTTGGCTTCATTGAAACTGTCAGGGAGGTGTCTGGCCAGGAAGGCAACAATGAAACTGATGGAGGCCAAGAGGCCAAGGTATCCCAGCATGCACCAGAAAGCAAAGGGTGACCCTTCATTGCAATTAAGTATTATGATTCATGGTTTGGTGTCAGTGTCAAGTTCATAAAATGGAGGGAAGAAGAACAGCCAAATACCACATATGGTTAATTGATTAAGGGCACATAAAAGAATAACACCGTAGGACACCCTTATTCCTGTCCACTTTCTTAACCTGCTGCCGGGTTTGGTTGCATTAAAGGCAATGACAACAGTGATGGTTTTGGCCAGAACACAGGAGATGCAGAGGGCAAAAACCATCCCAAATGCCACCTGGCGCAGAAGGCACTTTTCAGGCTGTGGGTAACCAATGAACCCTAAAGAGCAAAGGAAACAGAGGAACAGGGAAAGCAGGAGAAGGCAGCTAAGGGAGTAGTTGTTGGCTCGGACTATTGGTGTCTTTTTGTGGTAAATAAAAACTCCTAGAACACCAAGTGGGATTAGGGAAGAAAAGACGGAAATGGCTGCTAAGCTGTAACCCAAAGGATCTCCATAGGAAAGGAACTCTGTAGGCCTTGGTAGGCATCTGTCCTGCTGTAGATTGGGCCACGTGTCCCAGGAACATGGATTACATTCCGCAGCATCTGGAATACAACAATTATATTAATTCTGTTTATTAACAGCAGCTGTATATTTATCTGCACAATAAAGTACCTGTTATGTTTGAAATCTGCCCCTGGGGACACCGGGCACACTCATAGCAACATAGGGGCTTTCCGGGTAGAATCACTTTCCGAAATCCTGAGAGGCAGCTTGGGCTGCACTTGGAAATAGGGACCTATGGGAATTAGGGTGGATATTGAAGACAAGTACACAATGCAATATTAATAAGGACGTTATCATTGGTATAATCAATAATGTTGTACATCCCCCCCTGTTGGTCATTTGGTGCTGGGCATGAAGATGACTTGTATACCCTTCCCAAAAATAAAAGTTTATAGGTGACTGAAGTGACTCAAAAGACATGGAGAATTGTATATAATTCACATTTTGCACCAAATATTTCCATATCTACATCCATTGTACACAATTTCATAACACTTCAGTAACATAAAACTGGTCTTTATGGTCATTTGTTCGCGGCAAAACCTGGTGAACAAATCTGAGGGTGAATTTATCTAGGGTCTTCTATGAGCTTACCAACAGAATACTCCAATTAAAAAGTTTTGGGTCTTGCTTTGATTTATATTGGCCAACCAAATGGTGAATGGCTTGTTTATATATAATTTCTTCTGTCTTTGTGTATATATTAGAAGCTCACCACTAGGTTTGATACCTTTGCGTACTAAGAACAAAGCAAAGTCAAGAGAACTTTACACATCCGCACTACATCAATGATTTCTCTTTCTTTGTTCTTCATTTCATCATTGTAGGATCTATGTAGCTAATGGGCTTTTCTTGCCGTACCTGAGTATCTCTGTTGGACCATATTATAGAGTCTCTCTCTACATTGAGAGTCTTCCCATTTGCTGAATTCAAGTCATAGCTTCCAACAACAATCTGATCCATTTTCCCTCCAACACTGGCACGCCAATTCACAACGTCATAGACGGCTGGAGGGTTTCCCGTTGCATCAAAAGATACTTGACCACCATCTTTGGTCTTGAAGTTCACATTTTTAACATAGTGGAGAAGCTGCGAAATGTTGAGCGTTGTAGTCAATATAAAGTGATCCTGAGCAGGGAAATACATTGAAGTTAGTGTAAAAGTGAAGTCACTTACCTGCCAAGGCCGTAATGATGAAATATTAGCACAGGATCCATTTAGGAACGGTCCAATTCCTGGTGTACACTGATGCAAGTTGTGTAGGGCCTGGGCCATTGCATAAACAGCAGTGTAAACATTGAGAGAACTTCTGTGAAGTTCTTCAACCACCAGGCTCTCAGTGTTTTCTTTTCCAGTACAGGCATGGATGGTACCATTGTTAGTTAGTTCAGTTGCATTCTTCTGGTTGAGCCATTTACATAAGAAAGCTTCCTCCCAGAATTCCCTTACAAATGAATCATGGGAATCTTTAAAAGGATGGAGACTCTTGAGGTACTTGGTGAATTTTGGAAGTTGTCCACCATGGATTGAAAACCCCACGGCGCCCACCAACACCTGCTGGAATCTTTCATCAGACAGTAGAGCAGAATTAGCCCAAGCTTCACTGCCTACCCAAATAGTGCCAGTGGCATTTTGCCTTATTAGTTCTTCAAGAACAATAACAAAATCAGAATCAGGCGATATCACAAGCACAACTTTGGCAGATGACTCCCTAATGACCTGGGCAAGGTGGGGGGCATTTCTATTTGGCAAACCGGTCAAAATGTTCTCAATGAAAGCAAAACACCCGCCAGCGATGATTACCTCTTGTTTAACCATTTGCATTCCGAATTGGCCATAATCATCATCATTGGCCAGGAGGCCAACCCAAGTCCAATCAAAGGAAGAGACCAACTCTGCCAATCCTCTCATCTGGAATTCATCACTAGGTATGGTACGGAAAAAGGAAGGGAACTGATCGCGATTGTTCAGAACGGGGCTTGATGCAAAGTAACTGATCTGTTTGGACGTAGTTGACAGACAAATAAAGTTAATGTTGTTCCTTTTTGTTACTAATAATTGACAAAATAACCTAGAACATCATAGTCTACTTCAAGTAGCTGCTTGTGTAGGTTCAGGGGCCTCAGTGGGCAAAGGGGTTTAAACACAAATTCTTACTTTCTTTGTGTAGGTTTATTTATGTGTTCTAGATGTTCTAGAACTCTTTAGCTAAGGAATCAACCAACAGCCTCAAAGATGGTCCAGAAATAGAAAAGATAAGCCTGAAAGTGAATAGATGGCCCATAAATAAGAGTAATAATTATATTTTAGAATATTCCTTGTTTACCTGTGGATATCGGTACAGTCCCAACATTTCCGCCATGAGAATGGAGCGGGTGGAGCCGCAGTCCCCAATTATACCGGCAAGAGGTGCCTCTTGATGACAGTGATAATTTAAGGTGATTTCTTGCCCCCCTGACAGCATCCAAAGAGCCCCTTGGGCTGATCTGCGCACAGTAATGCAGGTATCATAGATATGGTAGCCTAGCGTGATGTTGGGAAGAAGATCTGGATCAGAATTGATTTCATCCACAGCAAATATTAGGGCCTGCATGCTGTGATAATATTCAATTGCATACCTGGAATAATGATAACGGCTGTTGTTACAAAATTAAAAAAATCAGGCCCGCAAGTTTAATCCTGACCCCGGCCCATAAACCCTTTTATCTAATCCCTTGCATGTTCGATTACTAGGTCCAGGGGAAGTTGGGATCCTTACACCTCTGTAGTCATAGAATCTCAACTGCTAGTGATACAGACTTCCACTATAAGCTGCCTTCAGTGTGTTTCCCTGTCCCGGCTCCTCCAGTGACGCTGGTCCTGCCCTGTCCCAATGTCTCCATTGATATCAACTCAATAACACACCTATTTCTGGCCACAGGTTTTACTGCCAGCCATTTTGGTCAAAGCGGAACTTGTATTGCCAGTGTTTGAACATTTTGCACTGTTTCACTTTAGATGCTTTTCCTTGGGGGGACTTTTAGTTTACCCAGGAAAACAATATATCATTTTTTTCAGGACAACCTAAGCTTTCAAAATATGGTAGAATTTTTGTGTAATTCTAATTCTGTAACAAGATATTGGTTTCTAAATGTCTAAAAATGAAAAAAAATCTTATTTTCCATAATATAAACACATATATCAGAAACAAAAATTATTTTATGCCTGAAAATACAACTGATTTGTCCCAAGTCCCAAGTCTCCTGAACGTGCCAATACCAAATATATATAGTTTTATGGAGATTTCTCACTTGTATAGGTCAAAAACTCCCAGCAGTACACTACCAAATTTCCAAAGCACTGCTTCAGAAAGCTGCATACTTTAGATTTCAAGGCCAAAAATTCCACTAACAGAAGGTTTATCCCAGAAAATAATATATTTTTGGAAAGAACAGATTGTGGGGAATCCAGAATAGGCACAACTGTCTGTCTACTCCAAACTACCAAGTTGCAATGCTTTCCTAAAGTTATTGTTTTTCATCAAAATGTGTGATTTTTTTTTTTTTCTAAATTGCTTCAAAGCTTCCAGTCTATGGTATCTTATCTCCTACAGGTCATAAAGTAACCAAATAAAACACCCTAAATTTGAATGCCAGAGGTCTACTGAACAGTTTGATGCCCAATATGTATAGGTTTACCTAAGTATGTGGCATGTAGGGGCCCCAATGGGAACATACCCCCATATGATCTATCATTTCTGTCATTTCAGCTCCTGACATTTCTAAATATCACCTCAAAGCTTCCACTTTGCAGCATCTTATCTCCCACATAGCATTAGGTACCAAGATAAAACACCCTAAATATGAACGCCAAGGGTACACTGAATAGTCTGATGCCCAATATGTATAGGTTTACCTAAGTATGTGGAATGTAGGGGCCCCAATGTGAACATACCCCCATATGATCTATCATTTCTGTTATTTCAGCTTACGCGAAATCAACATCATTATATGAGGGATTAAGCTAGTAGAAAGTGCACTCACCCCAGAAAGTCATATATTTTTGGAAAGTACACATCCCCCCGAATCTAAGATGGGTACCCATGTCTTTCTACTCCAAAGTACATAGCTGCAAAGCTTTCCTAAATTTGGCGATTTTGATGACATCTCCGAAAATAATCTCAAAACTTCCACTATGCAGGATCTTATTTTCTATAGGTCATTAGGTACCAAGATAAAACACCCTAAATATGAACCCCAGAGGTCTACCAAACAGTTTGATGCCCACTGTACATAAGTTTATCAAAGCACATGGCACTTAGAGACCCCCAAATATACCTTGTGCACACTAATTTCATGGCTTACCTTTACCTAATTCATAAACACATGGCAGTTTCATGAGGGGTAGAAGTTGCAGAAATGCAGGGTGACCCCTGAAAACCATATATTTTTGGAAAGTACACATTCTGACAAATCCAACATTGGTAAAAAGTCCTTTCTACACCAAAGTAACAATCTGCAAAGCTTTCCTAAATTAAGTGGTTTTTATGATATTTCAGAAAATCACCTAAAAATATTGCAATTTGCCACATTTATCTCACACAATTTCTTGAATACAAAGGCAAATCACCCCAAATAGGAACACCAGAGGTCTACTGAACAGTTTGATGCCCAATATGCATAGATATACCAAAGTCTGTGGTGTGTACTGACCCCAAAATGAAAATAGCGCATATGGATTTCTCGCCTGCCAACTCAGCTTTTGCACAAAGAGCCCCCTGACAGCGTATTATGTGCCATAACCCCCCTAACTATACAGAGACCCCCAAAAAAACAGGCTGGGCCCCCTTAGCTCATAACAAGTTTACAGATATATAGAAACATTGGGGTGACAGTCACCCTGCTATAGTTCCAGGGGTACCCAGGGCACAAATAAGCACTCACCCCAAATCCCCCCCTAACTGGCCTTCAGGCTGGGCCCCCTTAGCCCATAACAAGGTTACAGATATATAGAAACATTCGGGTAACAGTCACCCCGCTATAGTTCCATGGGTACCCAGGGCACAAATAAGCACTCACCCCAAATCCCCCCCTAACTGGCCTTCAGGCTGGGCCCCCTTAGCCCATAACAAGGTTACAGATATATAGAAACATTGGAGTAACAGTCACCCCGCTATAGTTCCAGGGGTACCCAGGGCACAAATAAGCACTCACCCCAAATCCCCCCCTAACTGGCCTTCAGGCTGGGCCCCCTTAGCCCATAACAAGGTTACAGATATATAGAAACATTGGGGTAACAGTCACCCTGCTATAGTTCCAGGGGTACCCAGGGCACAAGCACTCACCCCAAATCCCCCCCTAACTGGCCTTCAGGCTGGGCCCCCTTAGCCCATAACAAGGTTACAGATATATAGAACATTGGGGTAACAGTCACCCCGCTATAGTTCCAGGGGTACCCAGGGCACAAATGAGCACTCACCCCAAATCCCCCCCTAACTGGCCTTCAGGCTGGGCCCCCTTAGCCCATAACAAGGTTACAGATATATAGAAACATTGGGGTAACAGTCACCCCGCTATAGTTCCAGGGGTACCCAGGGCACAAATAAGCACTCACCCCAAATCCCCCCCTAACTGGCCTTCAGGCTGGGCCCCCTTAGCTCATAACAAGTTTACAGATATATAGAAACATTGGGGTGACAGTCACCCTGCTATAGTTCCAGGGGTACCCAGGGCACAAATAAGCACTCACCCCAAATCCCCCCCTAACTGGCCTTCAGGCTGGGCCCCCTTAGCTCATAACAAGTTTACAGATATATAGAAACATTGGGGTGACAGTCACCCTGCTATAGTTCCAGGGGTACCCAGGGCACAAATAAGCACTCACCCCAAATCCCCCCCTAACTGGCCTTCAGGCTGGGCCCCCTTAGCCCATAACAAGGTTACAGATATATAGAAACATTCGGGTAACAGTCACCCCGCTATAGTTCCATGGGTACCCAGGGCACAAATAAGCACTCACCCCAAATCCCCCCCTAACTGGCCTTCAGGCTGGGCCCCCTTAGCCCATAACAAGGTTACAGATATATAGAAACATTGGAGTAACAGTCACCCCGCTATAGTTCCAGGGGTACCCAGGGCACAAATAAGCACTCACCCCAAATCCCCCCCTAACTGGCCTTCAGGCTGGGCCCCCTTAGCCCATAACAAGGTTACAGATATATAGAAACATTGGGGTAACAGTCACCCTGCTATAGTTCCAGGGGTACCCAGGGCACAAGCACTCACCCCAAATCCCCCCCTAACTGGCCTTCAGGCTGGGCCCCCTTAGCCCATAACAAGGTTACAGATATATAGAAACATTGGGGTAACAGTCACCCCGCTATAGTTCCAGGGGTACCCAGGGCACAAATGAGCACTCACCCCAAATCCCCCCCTAACTGGCCTTCAGGCTGGGCCCCCTTAGCCCATAACAAGGTTACAGATATATAGAAACATTGGGGTAACAGTCACCCCGCTATAGTTCCAGGGGTACCCAGGGCACAAATAAGCACTCACCCCAAATCCCCCCCTAACTGGCCTTCAGGCTGGGCCCCCTTAGCTCATAACAAGGTTACAGATATATAGAAACATTGGGGTAACAGTCACCCTGCTATAGTTCCAGGGGTACCCAGGGCACAAATAAGCCCTCACCCCAAATCCCCCCCTAACTGGCCTTCAGGCTGGGCCCCCTTAGCCCATAACAAGGTTACAGATATATAGAAACATTGGGGTAACAGTCACCCTGCTATAGTTCCAGGGGTACCCAGGGCACAAATAAGCACTCACCCCAAATCCCCCCCTAACTGGCCTTCAGGCTGGGCCCCCTTAGCCCATACTTCCAGGGGTACCCAGGGACTGCCCTGTGTCAGTTCCATACCACGTTACTTACATCTGACATTGGAGTTCTGGGGGTTTGTTAGTGAAATCAATGTCAACGTAGACTCTTTCCACATGGACTGGGAATGTCCCTCCTATAATAATATCTCCTGGGCGGCTCATATGGCCACTGAGGTTTCGTTGGGCAGGCTGCAGCCAATCTTGGAGTCCAGACAAGAGGACAACTCTATAGCCATGATACACAGAAACCCTGCCTTTGATAGGCCAAACAACCCAACGTGACACATGTTCCTAATGCAGAGAATCATCTCCAACATGCAGGATACTGACTCTCTCTCTCGCAGTTTTATACATTGTACATAGGCAGACCTGTGGGAAGTCAGGCGTTAATTGGGTTTAATTATTGATACTGCCCAGGGAATCTAAACTAATACCAGATATAAATCTCTTTATAAATTTACAAGTTGAGTCCCAAAAGAGACCCAATACGAGGTGAGGGATTTGCACAAAGCAACACCAAGTCAAGATTCCCTTTTCTCTGTAATAATAAAACAGTACCTGTACTTGATCCCAACTAAGATATAATTACCCCTTATTGGGGGCAGAACAGCCCATTTTGGGTTTATTTAATGGTTAAATGATTTCCCTTTTCTCTGTAATAATAAAACAGTACCTGTACTTGATCCCAACTAAGATATAATTACCCCTTATTGGGGGCAGAACAGCCCTATTGGGTTTATTTCATGGTTAAATGATTCCCTTTTCTCTGTAATAATAAAACAGTACCTGTACTTGATCCCAACTAAGATATAATTACCCCTTATTGGGGCAGAACAGCCCTATTGGGTTTATTTAATGGTTAAATGATTCCCTTTTCTCTGTAATAATAAAACAGTACCTGTACTTGATCCCAACTAAGATATAATTACCCCTTATTGGGGCAGAACAGCCCTATTGGGTTTATTTAATGGTTAAATGATTCCCTTTTCTCTGTAATAATAAAACAGTACCTGTACTTGATCCCAACTAAGATATAATTACCCCTTATTGGGGGCAGAACAGCCCTATTGGGTTTATTTAATGGTTAAATGATTCCCTTTTCTCTGTAATAATAAAACAGTACCTGTACTTGATCCCAACTAAGATATAATTACCCCTTATTGGGGCAGAACAGCCCTATTGGGTTTATTTAATGGTTAAATGATTCCCTTTTCTCTGTAATAATAAAACAGTACCTGTACTTGATCCCAACTAAGATATAATTACCCCTTATTGGGGGCAGAACAGCCCTATTGGGTTTATTTAATGGTTAAATGATTCCCTTTTCTCTGTAATAATAAAACAGTACCTGTACTTGATCCCAACTAAGATATAATTACCCCTTATTGGGGCAGAACAGCCCTATTGGGTTTATTTAATGGTTAAATGATTCCCTTTTCTCTGTAATAATAAAACAGTACCTGTACTTGATCCCAACTAAGATATAATTACCCCTTATTGGGGGCAGAACAGCCCTATTGGGTTTATTTAATGGTTAAATGATTCCCTTTTCTCTGTAATAATAAAACAGTACCTGTACTTGATCCCAACTAAGATATAATTACCCCTTATTGGGGCAGAACAGCCCTATTGGGTTTATTTAATGGTTAAATGATTCCCTTTTCTCTGTAATAATAAAACAGTACCTGTACTTGATCCCAACTAAGATATAATTACCCCTTATTGGGGGAAGAACAGCCCTATTGGGTTTATTTAATGTTTCAATTATTTTTGAATTGAATTAAGATATGGTATATCCCGAGCACTCTGGGTAACAGGTCCCATACTGTATAATAAATGGTTTAGCTAATTAAGATAAACACAGACACAAGGACATTATTGCACTAAACTAGCTCAGTGCTCAAGCACACTAAGGGGCCCATTTCATGAATCGTGGTTTTTGCCGCTTTATTAAATGGAAAAAAATGGAAAAAGAAGCAAAAACAACACCATCTAGAAGCTGTTGAGGTCAATCTTTATTTAATTTGTGTTTATTTGATCACATGCAAAGGCAAACGTTTGAATTATCATGTGGGCAAATAGTACTATTTATGGCCTCTGCCTTTAACCATTAAATGTTCTCTGGAGTTCATGTTGGGCCTGAACAACACAATGTAGCATTTTGGCACAAAGATACAGCCCACCACAGCCCAACTGGAAGACAGGATGGCAAAGACCTCCATTGCCACAGTATACATGCCCCGGGCACTGAGATAGGCTGGGATAAAGGACACCCACACACTGAGGAAAGCCAACATACTGAATGTGATCAATTTGGCTTCATTGAAACTGTCAGGGAGGCGTCTGGCCAGGAAGGCAACAATGAAACTGATGGAGGCCAAGAGTCCAAGGTATCCCAGCATGCACCAGAAAGCAAAGGGTGAACCCTCATTGCAATTAAGTATTATGATTCCTGGTTTAGTGTCAGTGTCAAGTTCATAAAATGGAGGGAAGAAGATCAGCCAAATACCACATATGGTTAATTGATTAAGGGCACATAAAAGAATAAGACAGTAGGACACCCTTATTCCTGTCCACTTTCTTAAGCTGCTGCCGGGTTTGGTTGCATTAAAGGCAATGACAACAGTGATGGTTTTGGCCAGAACACAGGAGATGCAGAGGGCAAAAACCATCCCAAATGCCACCTGGCGCAGAAGGCACTTTTCAGGCTGTGGGTAACCAATGAACCCTAAAGAGCAAAGGAAACAGAGGAACAGGGAAAGCAGGAGAAGGCAGCTAAGGGAGTAGTTGTTGGCTCGGACTATTGGTGTCTTTTTTTGGTGAATAAAAACTGCTAAAATTATGAGTGGGATCAGGGAGGAAAAGATGGAAATGGCTGCTAAGCTGTAACCCAAAGGATCTCCATAGGAAAGGAACTCTGTAGGCCTTGGTAGGCATCTGTCCTGCTGTAGATTGGGCCACGTGTCCCAGGAACATGGATTACATTCCGCAGCATCTGGAATACAACAATTATATTAATTCTGTTTATTAACATCAGCTGTATATTTATCTGCACAATAAAGTACCTGTTATGTTTGAAATCTGCCCCTGGGGACACCGGGCACACTCATAGCAACAAAGGGGCTTTCCTGGTACAATCACCTTCCGAAATCCTGAGAGGCAGCTTGGGCTGCACTTGGAAATAGGGGCCTATGGGAATTTGGGGTGGATATTGAAGACAAGTACAAGATACATTATTACTAAGGGCATCATCATGGGTATAATCAATAATGTTGTATATCTCCCCCTGTTGGTCAATTGGGGCTGGGCATGAAGATGACTTGTATACCCTTCCCAAAAGCAAAACTTTATAAAACTTTTGAATTGTTCAATATTTGAGATTTGGACAAGCCCTCGTGTGGCTGAAGTGGCTCAAAAGACATGGAGAATTGTATATAATTCCCATTTTGCACCAAATATTTTAGCTACTTTAATATGTTCATAATGTTTCAGTAATATAAAGTGATTCATGGTGTTATTAAACTGCCCCAGCAATATACCACACATTGAGCCCTGTATCCCATGCCCTAGTGACCCCAGCGTATAAGAACACTATGGTCCCAGCAATACATGACACAATGACCCCAGTATTTCATGATTTTTTGGCCATATCAATAAATACATAGTAACACAGTCAGTTGGGTTGAAAAAAGACGTACGTCCATCAAGCTCAACCATAATGCCTATATATAGTAACATAGTAACATAGTAACATAGTAAGTTGGGTTGAAAAAAGACATACGTCCATCAAGTTCAACCATAATGCCTATACCTAACCTGCCTAACTACAAGTTGATCCAGAGGAAGGCAAAAAACCCCATCTGAAGCCTCTCTAATTTGCCTCAGAGGGGAAAAAATTCCTTCCTGACTCCAAGATGGCAATCGGACCAGTCCCTGTATCAACTTGTACTAAGAGCTATCTCCCATAACCCTGTATTCCCTCACTTGCTAAGAATCCATCCAGCCCCTTCTTAAAGCTATATAATGTATCAGCCAGTACGACTGATTCGGGGAGGGAATTCCACAACTTCACAGCTCTCACTGTAAAAAATCCTTTCCGAATATTTAAATGGAACCTCCCTTCTTCTAAACGGAGTGGGTGCCCTCGTGTCCGTTGGAAGGACCTACTGGTAAATAAAACATTAGAGAGGTTATTATATGATCCCCTTATATATTTATACATAGTTATCATGTCACCTCTTAAGCGCCTCTTCTCCAGTGTAAACAGACCCAACTTGGCCAGTCTTTCTTCATAACCGAGACTTTCCATACCCTTTACCAGGCCTAACTGCTAGTTGATCCAGAGGAAGGCGAGAAAACCCCAAATTCCTTCCTGACTACAAGATGGCAATGGGACCATTCCCTGGATCAACTGGTACTAAGAGCTATCTCTGTATTCCCTCACTTGCTAAACACCCATCCAACCCCTTCTTGTACCTATCTACTGTATCAGACAGTATGACACATTGACAACAACATTCTATGACCTAGTGGCCCCAGCAAAATATAACACAGCTATGTAGTAGGGAGGAGAGCTGAAGGTAGATGGGGGCAGTAGTGATGAGCCTAAAAAATGTATGAAACGGCAAAAATGTACAAAATACATTGAAGTCAATGGGCGTTTTTTTTATGGCTACTGTGCAACATTTTTTTTTTTGCAACCATTGGTATTTATGGGCATGTTTTTGGAGCAAAACCTGTTGAAGAAAGCTGAGGGTGAATTTATACAGTAGAGAGCAATGGGGTCTTCAAGAACTTTCCAACAGAATACTCAAATTAAAAAGTTTTGGTTCCTGCTTTGATTTATTTTGGCCAACCAAATGGTGAATGGCTTGTTCGTGTATATATTAGAAGCTCACAACTAGGTTTGAAACCTTTGTGTACTGAGAACAAAGCAAAGTCAAGAGAACTTTACACATCTGCACTACTTTATTTAATCGTGGAAGGATCTATGTAGCTAATGGGCTTTTCTTGCCGTACCTGAGTATCTCTGTTGGACCATATTATAGAGTCTCTCTCTACATTAAGAGTCTTCCCATTTGCAGAATTCAAGTCATAGCTTCCAACAACAATCTGATCCATTTTCCCTCCAACACTGGCACGCCAATTCACAACGTCATAGACGGCTGGAGGGTTTCCCGTTGCATCAAAAGATACTTGACCACCATCTTTGGTCTTGAAGTTCACATTTTTAACATAGTGGAGAAGCTGCGAAATGTTGAGCGTTGTAGTCAATATAAAGTGATCCTGAGCAGGGAAATACATTGAAGTTAGTGTAAAAGTGAAGTCACTTACCTGCCAAGGCCGTAATGATGAAATATTAGCACAGGATCCATTTAGGAACGGTCCAGTTCCTGGTGTACACTGATGCAAGTTGTGTAGGGCCTGGGCCATTGCATAAACAGCAGTGTAAACATTGAGAGAACCTCTGTGAACTTCTTCAACCACCAGGCTCTCAGTGATTTCTTTTCCAGTACAGGCATGGATGGTACCATTGTTACTAAATTCAGTTGCATTCTTCTGGGTGAGCCATTTACATAAGAAAGCTTCCTCCCAGAATTCCCTTACAAATGCATCATGGGAATCTTTAAAAGGATGGAGACTCTTGAGGTACTTGGTGAATTTTGGAAGTTGTCCACCATGGATTGAAAACCCCACGGCGCCCACCAACACCTGCTGGAATCTTTCATCAGACAGTAGAGCAGAATTAGCCCAACCTTCACTGCCTACCCAGATAGTGCCAGTGGCATTTTGCCTTATTAGTTCTTCAAGAACAATAACAAAATCAGAATCAGACGATATCACAAGCACAACTTTGGCAGATGACTCCCTAATGACCTGGGCAAGGTGGGGGGCATTTCTATTTGGCAATCCGGTCAAAATGTTCTCAATGAAAGCAAAACAGCCGCCAGAGATCAGGACCTCTTGTTTAACCATTTGCATTCCGAATTGGCCATAATCATCATCATTGGCCAGGAGGCCAACCCAAGTCCAATCAAAGTAGGAGACCAACTCTGCCAATCCTCTCATCTGGAATTCATCACTAGGTATGGTACGGAAAAAGGAAGGGAACTGATCGCGATTGTTCAGAACGGGGCTTGTTGCAAAGTAACTGATCTGTTTGAGCGTAGTTGACAGACAAATAAAGTTAATGTTGTTCCTTGTTGTTACTAATAATTGACAAAATAACCTAGAACATCATAGTCTACTTCAAGTAGATACTTGTGTAGGTTCAGCGGCCTCATCTGGAACTGGTCAATTCTGCATTCACTTATTTGTACTCATATCAGAAAATCCCAAGTGAGGTCTTTTGATAAGGAACCTTTATGTGGGCAAAGGGGTTTAAACACAATTTCTTACTATATTTAATTTGTATAGGTTTATTTTTGTGTTCTAGATGTTTTAGAACTCTTTAGCTAAGAAACCAACCAACAGCCTCATAAATGGAACAAAAGTAGAAAAGATACATCTAAAAGTGAATAGATGGCCCATAATTAAGCATAATAATAATATATTAGAATGTTCCTTGTTTACCTGTGGATATCGGTACAGTCCCAACATTTCCGCCATGAGAATGGAGCGGGTGGAGCCACAGTCCCCAATTATACCGGCAAGAGGTGCCTCTTGATAACAGTGATAATTTAGGGTGATTTCTTGCCCCCCTGACAGCATCCAAAGAGCCCCTTGGGCTGATCTGCGCACAGTAATGCAGGTATCAAAGATATGGTAGCCTAGCGTGATGTTGGGAAGAAGATCTGGATCGGAATTGATTTCATCCACAGCAAATATTAGGGCCTGCATGCTGTGATAATATTCAATTGCATACCTGGAATAATGATAACAGCTGTTGTTACAAATATATTGTAATTTACCCCAAGGAACCCCCAGTTTTTTAATGTGACCGGCCAATAAACCCTTTTCTCTAATCCCTTGCATGTCCCTTACTATGGAGGTTGGGATCCTACACCCATGTAGTCATTGAATCTCTACTGCTAAAGTTACAGACACGTTGCACTGTAAACTGCCTTTAACCGTTTTTCTGCCAACGATGTATGGCATACGTCGTGGCAGAAAAAGGCTTTAACTGCCAACAACGTGTCTCATATGTTGTTGGCAGATAAAGGATACATGTGCCATTACTGCAGAGAGTTTCTATCGATGACAGCCCCCTGGGCAACGAGCCAGGGGGGCTGTCATGTCGGTCCTGCGACTCGATTGTCGCAGGACCGAACTACAAGCAGCAGACACGTAAAAAGAAATGTGTACCCATTGTAGATTCGGGGGAATGTGTTCTTTCCAAAACTATATGGCTTTCTGGGGTGAGTATACTTTTTTGTAGTATTATCCCACATAAAAGATGTATATGTGTTGATTTTGCAGGAGCTGAAATGATAGATCTTATAGGTGGGTATGTTCCCATCGGGGCCCCTACATGCCACATTTTTAGGTAAACCTATACATATTTGGTATCAAACTGTTCAGTGGACCCCTGGTGTTCAAACTCAGGGTGTTTTATCTTGGTACCTAACACTATGTGGGAGATATGATGCTGCAAAATGGAAGCTTTGAGGGGATTTTTGGAAATGTCATCAAAATTGCTAACTTTAGAAAAGCTTTGTGGGTACACGGGTACCCATTTTAGATTCGGGGGAATGTGTACTTTGCAAAAATGATGACTTTCTGGGGTGAGCGTACTTTTTTCTAGCTTTATCCCACATATAATGATGTAAATGTGTTGAAATGATAGATCATATGGGGGTATGTTCCCATTGGGGCCCCTACATGCCACATACTTAGGTAAACCTATACATATTGGGCATCATACTGTTCAGTGGACCCCTGGTGTTCAAATTCAGGGTGTTTTACTTTGGTACCTAATGATACGTGGGAGATAAGATGCTGCAAAGTGGAAGCTTTGAGGGGATATTTGGAAATGTTATCAAAACTGCCAACTTTAGGAATGCTTTACAGCTTGGTACTTTGGAGTAGAAAGACACAGGTACCCATTTTAGATTCAGGGGGAATGTGTACTTTCCAAAAATATATGACTTTCTGGGGTGAGTGTACTTTTTACTAGCTTTATCCTACATATAATGATGTAAATGTGTTGATTTTGCAGAAGCTGAAATGATAGATCATATGGGGGTATGTTCACATTGGGGCCCCTACATGCCACATACTTAGGGAAACCTATACATATTGGGCATCAAACTGTTCAGGGGACCCCTGGAATTCATATTTAGGGTGTTTTATGTGGTTACTTTATGACCTGTAGGAGATAAGATACTATAGACTGGAAGCTTTGAAGCGATTTTTTAAAAATGTCACAAATTTTTATAAAAACCAATAACTTTAGGAAAGCATTGCGACTTGATAGTTTGGAGTAGACAGACAGTTCTACCTATTCTGGATTCCCCAGAATCTGTTCTTTCCAAAAATGTACAATTTTCTGGGATAAACCTTCTGTTAGTGGAATTTTTGGCCTTGAAATCTAAAGTATGCAGCTTTCTGGAGCAGTGCTTTGGGAATTTGGTAGTTTACTGCTGGGAGTTTTTGACCTATACACGTGAGAAATCTCCATAAAACTATATATATTTGGTATTGGCACGTTCAGGAGACATGGGACTTTCCAAATTAGTTGTATTTTCGTGCATAGAATAATTTTTGTTTCTAGTATGTGTGTTTATATTATGGAAAATTTGATTTTTTTTTTAATTTTTAGACATTTAGAAGCCTATATCTTGTTACAGAATTGGAATTACACAAAAATTCTACCATATTTTGAAAGCTTAGATTGTCCTGAAAAACCGATATATTGTTTTCCTGGGTAAACTAAAAGTCCCCCCGAGGAAAGGCCCCTAAATTGAAACAGTGCAAAATGTTTAAAAACTGTCTGGCAATACAAGTTCCGCTTTGACCAAAAACTGGCCTTCAGGCTGGGCCCCCTTAGCCCATAACAAGGTTACAGATATATAGAAACATTGGGGTAACAGTCACCCTGCTATAGTTCCAGGGGTACCCAGGGCACAAATAAGCACTCACCCCAAATCCCCCCCTAACTGGCCTTCAGGCTGGGCCCCCTTAGCCCATAACAAGGTTACAGATATATAGAAACATTGGGGTAACAGTCACCCCGCTATAGTTCCAGGGGTACCCAGGGCACAAATAAGCACTCACCCCAAATCCCCCCCTAACTGGCCTTCAGGCTGGGCCCCCTTAGCTCATAACAAAGTTACAGGTATATAGAAACATTGGGGTAACAGTCACCCTGCTATAGTTCCAGGGGTACCCAGGGCACAAATAAGCACTCACCCCAAATCCCCCCCCTAACTGGCCTTCAGGCTGGGCCCCCTTAGCCCATAACAAGGTTACAGATATATAGAAACATTGGGGTAACAGTCACCCTGCTATAGTTCCAGGGGTACCCAGGGCACAAATAAGCACTCACCCCAAATCCCCCCCTAACTGGCCTTCAGGCTGGGCCCCCTTAGCCCATAACAAGGTTACAGATATATAGAAACATTGGGGTAACAGTCACCCCGCTATAGTTCCAGGGGTACCCAGGGACTGCCCCGTGTCAGTTCCATACCCCGTTACTTACATCTGACATTGGAGCTCTGGGGGTTTGTTAGTGAAATCAATGTCAACGTAGACTCTGTCCAGATGAACCGGGAATGTCCCTCCTATAATAATATCTCCTGGACGGCTCATATGGCCGCTAAGGTTCTCGTTGGGCAGGCTGCAGCCAATCCTGGAGTCCAGACAAGAGGACAACTCTATAGCCATGATACACAGAAACCCTGCCTTTGATAGGCCAAACAACCCAACGTGACACATGTTCCTAATGCAGAGAATCATCTCCAACATGCAGGATACTGACTCTCTCTCGCAGCTCATTTTGGCCCCCCTGACGCAGTTCATAATAGCCCTACGGCTACGGTACAAGCAATATCACAGCAAGAGGAGCTTCTTCTGCTGGTTTTATACATCGTACAGGGAAGTGGACCTAGGGGAGCCAGGCATTCATTATATCTAATTATTGACACTGCCAAGGGAATCTAATCTAATGCTAGATATTAATCTCTTGTCTTTACAAGCTGAGTCCCAAAAGAGACCCTTTCACGAGGTAAGGGATTTGCCCAAGGCAACACCAAGTCAAGGCATGGTCACATGTCCCCTACATTAGGTCTTCTGGGGTAATAACTGGAATATCTTCTTGTGTCAAAGGCTTCATGTCCACATGAGAGACTGGAAGAGAAAGGTCAATATTTGGTCTTCTTGGAATGTAAAACTCTTGAGTAAATCATCCCTTTGGCCTCTCTTTGGTCTTTAGAGTACAAAAGCCACTCTAGTAATGGTGTCTATATTATCCCAAACAGCAGTAGAGCACTACGACTACCATTGATCATGGGTTGTGATCCTCAACCAATGGCTTCACAAGCAACATGTTGCCCACCCACCTAATGGATGTATTTTTGAGCAGAGGCTTATTTTTGAATTCTTGACATGAAGTCAAGCTTTGGTTGTGCCAAACCTCTGCCAAACAGAGCCTCCCTTGGGCTGCCTGTCCATCGAGGGGCTACCACAACAGCCAATCACAGTCCAAATGTGGCACCTCAGGAACCTTTTGAACGATTGTGTTGCTCTCTAACTTTCTTTTTATATTTGAATGTGGCTCACAGGTGAAAAGGTTGGGCATCCCTGGTCTTAGGTTATATTATTATTACTTATCCTGGCAGTGATTACACGTTAGTCCTTTTTGCAGTGGAGCTTACAATCTAAGGTCCCTATCCCAATCTCACACACACAATAAACCTGGCTGTATGTTTTTAGAGTGTGGGAAACAGACATGGGCAGAACATTAAAATAGGGCTAAATGACACAGGTTGCAAAGCAGATAACAGATAAGCTCTGTAAAACATCATTGTATTCTACAGGTCATATCAGTTATCTACTATGTAACCTGTCTTTTCTTCTATTTTTCTAGCTTAAATGGCTGCCCCCCCCCCCCCCCCAACTACAAAAAGGCTTATTTCTATAAGCCATAACAGTCTTTCTGAAGAAAATACTCAACTGAGATATAATTGGATGTCTGGCTTCTTAAATTCAAGCCCCTTCTGGAGGTCAAAACTTTCAGAGTGCCCTTAGCTTATGACAAAGCTAATTATATTGAAAAACACTGAGATATCAGCTACTCAGTCATAATTCCAAGAATATAAAAGACACCTTAAATCACTTATTGACCTTCAAGCTGGCCTACCAGGTATATCTAGGGGAACATTGACCCCAATTCTCCCCCAAACTAACCTACTGTGCCCTGACCCAGTACCACAAGACCCAGTACCATGGGGGTAATGCTGGGCCAGGCTGGCAAGGATTGGATGAGAGCAGGGACGTGAGTGAGAGGGGGATCATGAGCGGGACTGGAGCACTTGGACTAGGGGTAGGTGGGCAAGAGGTAAATGCCTTGCACCCCCCCAAGCCTTATTCCCTCTACTTGTCATGTACCTTTTCTGCAGTATGATCAGTCAGTACTGGATCGTTTGGTCAGTGTGTGGCCAACATCTATGAGTAAATAGAGCATTTTTTTTTAATCAAAAATACATATATGGCACTGGCTTATCCCAAATTGAATTGCAGCCATTTTGTATACTAAAGGCCGTCTTTGTGGAAAGGGTATGGAAAGTCTCAGTTATGAAGAAAGACTGGCCAAGTTGGGTTTGTTTACACTGGGGAAGAGGCGCTTAAGGGGGGATATGATAACTATGTATAAATATATAAAGGGATCATATAATAACCTCTCTAATGTTTTATTTACCAGTAGGTCCTTCCAACGGACACGAGGGCCCCCACTCCGTTTAGAAGAAGGGAGGTTCCATTTAAACATTCGGAAAGGGTTTGTTATAGTGAGAGCTGTGAGGTTGTACCATCTTTTCCATCTTGGAGTCAGGAAGGAATTTTTTCCCCTCTGAGGCAAATTAGAGAGGCTTCAGATGGGTTTTTGCCTTCCTCTGGATCAACTGGCAGTTAGGCAGGTTATATATAGGCACTATGGTTGAACGTGATGGACGTGTGTCTTTTTTCAACCTAACTTACTATGTAATACAAATATAAAAATATAGGAAAGCCGGTATTTGTTTCCAGAAAATATGGCAACCCAACTCATGCCACCTAGCCAAGAATAATCAAATAATCACCTGGTTTGGGGGCACTGGGAGCAACATCCAAGAGGTTGGGGAGCAACAAGTTGCTCATGGGCCACTGGTTTGCAATCATTGGTGTAGGGCAGTGATCCCCAACCAGTGGCTCAGGGGTAACATGTTGCTCCCCAACCTCTTGGATGTTGCTCTCAGTGCCCCCAAACCAGGGAGTTATTTTTGAATTCCTGACTTGGGGGCAAGTTTTGGTTGAATAAAAACAAGATTCCCTACCAAATAAAGCCCCTGTAAGCTGATAGGGTGCATAGAGGCCCCTAATAGCCAATCACAGCCCTTATTTGGCTCCTCCATGAACTTTTATGTTGCTTGTGTTGCTCCCCAAGTCTTTTTACATTTGACAGGGTTGTTCCCTACTGCCGCCATTTTGTTCCACTACCTCCATCTTTTTCCCCCAAACCAGGGAGTTATTTTTGAATTCCTGACTTGGGGGCAAGTTTTGGTTGAATAAAAACAAGATTTCCTACCAAATAAAGCCCCTGTAAGCTGATAGGGTGCATAGAGGCCCCTAATAGCCAATCACAGCCCTTATTTGGCTCCTCCATGAACTTTTATGGTGCTTGTGTTGCCCCCCAAGTCTTTTTACATTTGGAGCCATAGCTGCCCATTTTCCATGATTTTGCCCAGAGCCATAATCCCATGCTCAGACGGTACATGCGGTGCTGATTGGGCTCCTACTGGGTGCAACAGCCCCTTGTGAGAATGAAACAAGTCAGGGACATAGATTGGTAATTGCAATTAACTTTCCCTCGCTCATTAATTACTGCAATTACTGTCAGTGTTCTGATGTTATGGAACAGATCCCTATAAAAGTCCATTTTGTAAATCCTGCATTTGACAGACTGAGACAGACTCTGTCCTGTATGTGACTGTCATTTCCAACAATTAGTGTGTGAGACCCTGATGGACTGGGGGACCCCCTCCTGTGTGTGAGACACTGAGGGACTGAGGGACCCCCCCTGTGTGTGTGAGACACTGAGGGACTGAGGGACCCCCTCCTGTGTGTGTGAGACACTGAGGGACTGAGGGACCCCCTCCTGTGTGTGTGAGACACTGAGGGACTGAGGGACCCCCTCCTGTGTGTGTGAGACACTGAGGGACTGAGGGACCCCCTCCTGTGTGTGTGAGACACTGAGGGACTGAGGGACCCCCCCTGTGTGTGTGAGACACTGAGGGACTGAGGGACCCCCCCTGTGTGTGTGAGACACTGAGGGACTGAGGGACCCCCTCCTGTGTGTGTGAGACACTGAGGGACTGAGGGACCCCCCCTGTGTGTGTGAGACACTGAGGGACCCCCTCCTGTGTGTGTGAGACACTGAGGGACTGAGGGACCCCCCCTGTGTGTGTGAGACACTGAGGGACTGAGGGACCCCCCTGTGTGTGTGAGACACTGAGGGACTGAGGGACCCCCTCCTGTGTGTGTGAGACACTGAGGGACTGAGGGACCCCCCCTGTGTGTGTGAGACACTGAGGGACTGAGGGACCCCCTCCTGTGTGTGTGAGACACTGAGGGACTGAGGGACCCCCTCCTGTGTGTGTGAGACACTGAGGGACTGAGGGACCCCCTCCTGTGTGTGTGAGACACTGAGGGACTGAGGGACCCCCTCCTGTGTGTGTGAGACACTGAGGGACTGAGGGACCCCCCCTGTGTGTGTGAGACACTGAGGGACTGTGGGACCCCCTCCTGTGTGTGTGAGACACTGAGGGACCCCCTCCTGTGTGTGTGAGACACTGAGGGACTGAGGGACCCCCTCCTGTGTGTGTGAGACACTGAGGGACTGAGGGACCCCCTCCTGTGTGTGTGAGACACTGAGGGACTGAGGGACCCCCTCCTGTGTGTGCAAGACACTGAGGGACCCCCCCTGTGTGTGAGAGACACTGAGGGACCCCCCCTGTGTGTGAGAGACACTGAGGGACTGAGGGACCCCCTCCTGTGTGTGTGAGACACTGAGGGACTGAGGGACCCCCTCCTGTGTGTGCAAGACACTGAGGGCCCCCCCATATGTGCGAGACACTGAGGGACCCCCCCTGTGTGTGAGAGACACTGAGGGACTGAGGGACCCCCTCCTGTGTGTGTGAGACACTGAGGGACTGAGGGACCCCCTCCTGTGTGTGCAAGACACTGAGGGCCCCCCCCCATGTGTGCGAGACACTGAGGGACCCCCCCTGTGTGTGAGAGACACTGAGGGACTGAGGGACCCCCTCCTGTGTGTGTGAGACACTGAGGGACTGAGGGACCCCCTCCTGTGTGTGCAAGACACTGAGGGCCCCCCCCATGTGTGCGAGACACTGAGGGACCCCCCTGTGTGTGAGAGACACTGAGGGACTGAGGGACCCCCTCCTGTGTGTGTGAGACACTGAGGGACTGAGGGACCCCCTCCTGTGTGTGTGAGACACTGGGTGGATAGTTATGTTATATACCAGAAGGTGCCCCAGGATTAGGAGGTGTATGCAGTGGGTACCCATCACCCTATACACCATCGCCATTGCTGTGAGCCCCTGCTCGGAGTCTGAGAGAGGCTGCAGCCTATCCAGCCTGAGTACTGATGGGCACGCCAGGCGCCCCGGAGACATTATAATAGGCGCCACTTTTCTTATCCACGTCAACCGAATCCAGAGCAAAGCCCTATTCACCAGCCAACCCCCGGAGCTGCAGTGCCAGGCGTAAGTACCCGAGTCCTGGCCTTACAGCTCACAATCAGCAAACCCTACATGAAAGGGGCACCTACTATAGTCCTAGGAAAGGTGGTTTGGGTGCTGCCGTCTCTGTACATGAAGCTGGGAGACCTCGCTCTAACATTTACCTTTTCTCTTGGTCAGAAACCTTAGCCAAGAGGGTAACAATGGGGTATAGGGGGTATAGGGGGTATAGGGGGTATAGAGGGTATAGGGGGTTCATTGGGACACCAAGGGGCCCATTCACTAAGGTTTTCTGAGAAAAGTGCCATTTTCGGGATTTATGTATGTGTTTTTTGGCAGTATGTGATTGTTTCATTTTTTCTAAAAATTCTAGACTTTTTGTAAAAACCACGAATGTTCAAGACAAAAAGCACGCCAGGTTTAAGCTGCCAAGAACCATGGAGTCCTATGGAGGCTTAAAATAGTCATTGTTTTCTATTTCATACATTTTCAAGGGGAAGTTAATCCATCATTGTTTTCTATTTCACCCAGTTTCAAGGAGAAGTTAATCCCATCATCGTTTACTATTTCACCCAGTTTCAAGTGAAACTTAATTCCCTGATTGTTTTTTATTTCACTTAGTTTCAAGGAGAAGTTAATCCCCTCGTTGTTTTTTATTTCACTCAGTTTCAAGGAGAAGTAATTCCCTCATTGTTTTCTATTTCACCCAGTTTCAAGGAGAAGTTAATACCCTCATTGTTTTTTATTTCACTCAGTTTCAATGGGAAGTTAATCCATCATTGTTTTTTATTTCACTCAGTTTCAAGGGGAAGTTAATTCCCTCATTGTTTTTTTATTTCACCCAGTTTCAAGGAGAAGTAATTCCCTCATTGTTTTCTATTTCACCCAGTTTCAAGGAGAAGTTAATACCCTCATTGTTTTCTATTTCACCCAGTTTCAAGGGGAAGTTAATACCCTCATTGTTTTTTATTTCACTCAGTTTCAATGGGACGTTAATCCATCATTGTTTTCTATTTCACCCAGTTTCAAGGGGAAGTTAATTCCCTCATTGTTTTTTATTTCACTCAGTTTCAAGGAGAAGTGAATTCCCTCATTGTTTTTTTTATTTCACTCAGTTTCAAGGAGAAGTTAATTCCCTCATTGTTTTATATTTCACCTAGATTCAAGGGGGAATTAATTTCCTCATTGTTTTCTATTTCACCCAGATTCAAGGGTAAATTAATCTCATCATTGTTTTCTATTTCACCCAGTGAAACTTAAATAAATTAATGTTTTCCAAGAATGAGCGCCAATGCTCCTAAAATGGCTGCTGGGGCAATTCCTGTTTGGGAAAAATAAAGAGGATTCATGGAAACGAACATTCATGAATTCACGAGCTCTTGAGTTTTTCTATACTTTCTGCTCCATTGAATACAGGGCAATACCTAGCTTGCTCATCCACAAGTACCCCCAGGTCCATCTCCATCAAGGATTTGCCTAATGTAGCCCCATAATTAGTTGCAAACCTTTCTATCCCAGGTACAAAACCTACCATTTATCATTACAGAATCCAGGTTTGTCAAGATTCCCCCACCAATGATGAATGCCTTAATTTCTTAAGAATTATCAATATTGTTTATTATTCTCCATAGTTGGTAGAACATAATAAGAGATCATGAACGCCATTCTGTGTGATGTATTCCTACCTCTTTGCTCTCTCTCTAGGTTTGGGTTGGATTACTACCAAAGCATGAGGGCCTTACTCTTTGCTGTGGAGGAGATCAACGCAAATCCCAGGTTCCTTCCCAACATTACGTTGGGTTTCCAAATATTTGACACCTGCACGGCTGTGAGGAGAGCAGCACAAGGGACACTCTGGATGCTGTCAGGAGGACAAGAGATCACCTCCAACTATAATTGTTTTCCAGAGTCCCATCTGGCTGGGATCATTGGAGACTCTGCTTCTGTTCGAGCCATTATTATGGCTCAGATCTTAGGCCTATCCCGCTACCCACAAGTAAGAAAAAGCACATTCATATAAAGCTCCTATCTATTCTGTACATATTCTTTATAGGTAGCCATAGGTTGGAACCAAACCCAGGACCACATTGTATTAAAGAGTTTGTCCCTGGAGAACCTATTAAGCCAATTGAGTAGCAGAAAAGAGAAAGGACTAACTCGTCCAAGACCTAATATGACTTCTATCTACAAGCAGCTCTCTGCCTCCACTTCTTCCCAAACATACTTTCCACCATTGTTCTCCACCTATTCCAGGGTGTTTCCATTTTCCACAGTTCCACCCCAGGGTGCAGGATACTCATGCCCACTGAGTGCCCTGCACCTTGGTTAACACAATCCAAGTGTCTAAGAACTGGAGGAGGAGGACTTTGACTGAGGGTCTCAGAAGGTATGGAAGTTATAGGGACTACAAATATGGGGTGCCGCAAAATTAAATCATTATATATCAAAAGATCTTAAGCCTTTGACCTGTAGGTCTCAGCAGCCCATAGAAAGATCCACTAGATCACCCTTTATCAGATTAGTTTCATTTAAGACTCATAGCACTGCTGCCCATTGGAATCAGAATATGCCCTATGATTATTACAATGATAGTTACTGTAATAAAGTAGGCTTTGATGGACTCATTTAGCCTCCAGTTGGTATATACAAACATATATGGAAGGAATGTTCTAGGCAAATATACTGTTACTAATGTCTACAGTTCCACCCCAGGGTGCAGGATTCTCAAGCCCATTGAGTTCCTGCACCTTGGTTGACTTCTATCTGCAAGCAGCTCTCTGCCTCTACTGCTTCCAAAACATACTTTCCACCATTGTTCTCCACATATTCCAGGGTGTTTCCAATTTCCAAAGTTCCACCCCAGGCTGCAGGATTCTCGTGCCCATTGAGTTCCTGCACCTTGGTTGACTTCTATCTACAAGCAGCTCTTTGCTTCCACTGCTTCCCAAACATACTTTCCACCATTTTTCTCCACCTATTCTAAGATGTTTCCAGTTTCCACAGTTCCACCCCAGGGTGCAGGATTCCCATGCCCATTGAGTGCCCTGCACTTTGGTTGACTTCTATCTACAAGCAGCTCTCTGCTTCCACTGCTTCCCAAACATACTTTCCACCATTTTTCTCCACCTATTCTAGGGTGTTTCCATATTCCACAGTTCCACCCCAGGGTGCAGGATTCTCATGCCCATTGAGTGCCCTGCACCTTGGTTGACTTCTATCTACAAGCAGCTCTCTGCCTCCACTGCTTCCCAAACATACTTTCCACCATTTTTCTCCACCTATTCCAGGGTGTTTCCAATTTCCACAGTTCCACCCCAGGGTGCAAGATTCTCAAGTCCATTGAGTTCCTCACCTTGGTTGACTTCTATCTACAAGCAGCTCTCTGCCTCCACTGCTTCCCAAACATACTTTCCACCATTTTTCTCCACCTATTCCAGGGTGTTTCCAATTTCCACAGTTCCACCCCAGGGTGCAAGATTCTCAAGTCCATTGAGTTCCTCACCTTGGTTGACTTCTATCTACAAGCAGCTCTTTGCCTCCACTGATTCCCAAACATACTTTCCATCACTGTTCTCCACCTATTTCAGGGTGTTGCCAATTTCCACAGTTCCACCCCAGGGTGCAGGATTCTCATGCCCACTGAGTGCCCTGCACCTTGGTTGACACAATGCAAGTGTGAGAACTGCAGGAGGAGGACTTGACTCAGAAGATGAGGACGTTATAGGGAATATGGCAACTTCAAGCCATGTGTATAATGAAAAGTACACTGTAGAAGCTATAGGGTCAAACAATGAACCAATAGTAACAGTAATAATATTTATTTACAGATTAGTTATTTGGCAACCAGCCCCATCTTAAGCAACCGGGACCTGTTTCCTTCATTTTTCCGTACCATTCCTAGTGACGAGTTTCAGGCAATCGGTCTAGCCCAGCTGGTGTCTCACTTTGGTTGGACTTGGGTTGGCCTTCTGGCAGTTGACACTGACTATGGCCAGTTTGGAATTCAACTGGTAAAGCAAGAAATAGTGAAAGCAGGTGCTTGTGTGGCATTTTCTGAAGATATTGTGACCGGCAAACCCAACAGGAACGCTCCGCACATTGCCCAAGTCATCAAAGCGTCTACGGCAAAGGTTGTCATAGTAATATCTGCCGATTACGACCTATTGATTGTGCAGGAAGAACTTTTAACGCAAAACGTAACTGGAAGGATCTGGATAGCCAGTGAAGCTTGGGCAACCTCTACTCTGCTCTCGGATAAAAAGTTACAAGCTATTTTGGTGGGTACTATTGGTTTTGCCATTCACGGTGGGCTGATTTCTGGCTTTCCAGAATATTTCAAAAGCCTCTCTCCGTTTGACCACCTTTATGATGCGTTCATAAGGGAATTCTGGGAACAAGCTTTCTCCTGCAAATGGCTGGATGATTTAGCTGACAATACTACGTTTCGTGGGTGTACAGGGAATGAAAAGATGGAGAGTCTAAAAATGAAAATTGATATCCGAATTACACTTAATGTCTACTCTGCCGTTTATGCATTTGCTTGGGCTCTCAAAAATCTGATTGACTGTAAACCCGGAACTGGACCGTTCAAGAGTGGGTCCTGCGCCAACATCTCATCATTCCATCCTTGGCATGTAAGTGATGGTCCTCCTTGCTTCGCTTTTCAATGTCTTCCTTCCTTCTCCATTCACGGTGTTCTTTGTCTTCACCTTCAGCTTCTCCACTATATAAAAAATGTTCATTTTGAGACAAAAGACAAGAACGTGATTTTTTTCGACGCTAAGGGAAACCCCCCAGCGATTTACGACATTGTAAACTGGCGGCTGAGTGCAACGGGGGCCATGGAGCAGGTTGTAATTGGCAGTTACAGCTCAGTTGCTGGAGGCGAGAAGACTTTGACAATAAACAATTCTGCAATAACCTGGATCTATGGGGAAACTCAGGTACCAGCAAAAATATGCATTGTTTTCATTATAAGACTGATATAATGGTATAATGGTATATGGAATTATATAAATACAATAAATACTGTAAACAATGAGAAGAATGATAAATAGTGATGAGCGAATCTGCCCCGTTTCACTTCATCGAAAAATTTGCGAATCTTTCAAAAGATTCGCGAAAACGGCGAAAATGTCACGCGCAAAAAAAAATTTGTCGCCCGCAACTATTCTTTTGACACGCGACTATTGTTTTGACGCACGACTATTCTTTTGGCGCACGACTATTTTTTTTGTCGCCCACGACTATTTCTGATGCGCGACTATTTATTTTGCACAGCGACTATTCTTTTGATGCCCGTGACTATTTATTTTGACGCCGCAACTATTCTTTCGGTGCCTGAGACTAATTTTTTTGACGCCCGCGACTATTTCTGATGCACAACTATTTTGACGCCGCGATTATTTATTTTGACACCGCGACTATTCTTTTGACGCACGACTTTTTATCTTGACACTGCGACCATTTATTTGGACACCGTGACTATTCTTTTGATGCGTGACTATTTATTTTGACGCCGCAACTATTCTTTCGGTGCCCGAGACAAATTTTTTTGACGCCCGCGACTATTTCTGACGCCGCGATAATTCTTTGACGCCCGCGGCTATTTTTTTTTGATGCGCGAATATTTATTTTGACGCCGCAACTATTTATTTTGACACCACGACTATTCTTTTGACGCACGACTTTTTATCTTGACACCGCGACTATTTATTTTGACACCACGACTATTCTTTTGACGCACGACTTTTTATCTTGACACCGCGACTATTTATTTTGACGCCCGCGACTATTTCTGATGCACAACTATTTTGACGCCGCGATTATTTATTTTGACACCGCGACTATTCTTTTGACGCACGACTTTTTATCTTGACACTGCGACCATTTATTTGGACACCGTGACTATTCTTTTGATGCGTGACTATTTATTTTGACGCTGCGACTATTCTTTTGTCGCGCCACTAATTGTTTTGACGTGCGACTATTTATTTTGCCACGCAACTATTCTTTGGACGCCCGCAACAATTTTTGGACACGTGGCAAATTTTTTCATCCGTTTTGCGAAACAATCCGCCAATGGCAAAACGCAGAAATTCGCCACGAAACCATGCCTGGCGAAACCTCACCCATCACTAATGATAAATGTTGCATTTCTCTGGGGTTTTTAACCTTTTTCAAACTAAATAACTATGTATCTGGGTAGGCAGAGAAAGAAAAGATAATGAGATATTGCAAAGGTTCCAATACTGAAGCCATGAACAGTTATATTTATTGAATATGCCTAGGCACACCTAAACACTCTGTTTAACGGTAACACATAAAGGTAAAATGATAGCTACAGTTATGCACAAATAATAAATACCAGTGCTTTCCATTTATTACAATTGGCGGGCCCAATATTTCTCATATGGCGTGTTCAATGGCCAAATTATATGAAAATGATGATGGAGTCTATGGAATCCTTGAGAAGACTGGGGGTCATAAAAATCCTATGGAGGCAAGCATCCAGGCCTCACACCTCCAGTCGGACGGCTCTGGTATATACAATAAAATAGCAAGTTAAAAATTCATATTGGGATATCTCAATGTATACTGGCTGGAGGTTGATGTGCCTATGGGCAAACTCAATGTGGACAGTTATCAATGTAGAAAAAAACATCCATCTTCAGGTGGAAGAGTTACAAAGTGCCATTGTGATTGGATTAGTGGAAGAGTACATAAGCTGAGGGCTTCCCATTCCAGTAAGTTGAACTGAAGAAGCTGCTCAGATGAGGACTGAAACGTCTTCAATGATTACTTAACAAGTCCAGTTGCTTTAGATTTATTTATACTAGATATACCATGACCTGGATGAATGAAAATCTTCATAGTCATCCAATATGGTGGCGTCTTAAACTCCAATGCTACTGTAAATAAATCTCTTTAGGGTGAATATCCAAATGTACCTCATATTCAAGTATCCTATAGGCTTCAGGGTTAGAAGAACCAGTAAAAGTCTCTGCTTGTCAAAATTTAATGGGAAAATACATGGTAGTTTCATTCCCCGGGGGTCCCTACACCTACAAGTGTAGACATATACTACAGAGGAAGAGATGGAATGGGAAGGGGGGGAGTGGGAGCTGAATAGAAATGGAATAATATGAAGAAAAGGGAGAGGATAGGGTAAGGGGTAAAAGAAGAACAGAATAGTAAAGGGAACCAAAGGAGATGAGAGGAGAAGACAAGGAGAAGGGAAGGCAAAGGAAGAGTAAGAGAAGCATTAGGAAGTAGAACAAAGGAAAAGCAAAAAAGGGGTAAAGGGAATGGCAGGAGGTTGGGCAGAGGCAAAAAAGGACTAAAGAGAGTTAATCCAAAAGGCAAAATGGAGCAATGGAGGTTTGAAAATGGCGTCTTAATGGGCAACAGACAAGAAGATGGGGGGAAATAAGGCTAAAGATGTACACTTTAATAGGAAGAATATTCATTATAATCTATATTCCAAGATACAGTGATATGAACAATGTTACTCGGCTCATTTGATCCCATTTGCAATAGGTCCCTCTTTCCAAATGCAGTCGAAGCTGCCCGGTAGGGTTCATGAAGGTGGCATTGCCAGGGAAGCCGTCCTGTTGCTATGACTGCGCTCGCTGCCATCAAGGAGAAATCTCAAACCAAACCGGTAATTATTATCTTTTGATGTTTGGTTCATGGAATAAAAATAAGAGACAGTAATTACATTCTGCTCTCCTCTAGATGCTGTGGTGTGCCACCAATGTTCTCCAGAAACATGGCCCAACCTTCAACAAGACCAATGCATTCCTAGGGTTATAGACTTTCTCGCCTATGAAGACCTGTTGGGTTTGAGCATGGCAACCATGTCAGTCTCCTCCTCGGCTGTTCCACTCGGCATTCTGAGCATTTTCATTGTTTACCAAACCACGCCCATAGTCCGAGCCAACAACTACTCCCTTAGCTGCCTTCTCCTGCTTTCCCTGTTCCTCTGTTTCCTTTGCTCTTTAGGGTTCATTGGTTACCCACAACCTGAAAAGTGCCTTCTGCGCCAGGTGGCATTTGGGATGGTTTTTGCCCTCTGCATCTCCTGTGTTCTGGCCAAAACCATCACTGTTGTCATTGCCTTTAATGCAACCAAACCCGGCAGCAGGTTAAGAAAGTGGACAGGAGTGAAGGTTTCAAAAAGTGTCGTCATGTTCTGCACGTGTATTCAGTTCTCTATTTGTGTATTGTGGGTTTCCTTCTCGCCCCCCTTCCCAGAACAGGACACCAAAACCCAACCTGGAGTCATCATTTATAGTTGCAATGAGGGTTCACCCTTTGCTTTCTGGATCATGTTGGGTTATCTTGGGCTCTTGGCCTCCATCAGTTTCATTGTTGCCTTCCTGGCCAGACGCCTCCCTGACAGTTTCAATGAAGCCAAATTGATCACATTCAGTATGTTGGCTTTCCTCAGTGTGTGGGTGTCCTTTATCCCAGCCTATCTCAGTGCCCGGGGCATGTATACTGTGGCAATGGAGGTCTTTGCCATCCTGTCTTCCAGTTGGGCGGTGGTGGGCTGTATCTTTGTGCCAAAATGTTTCATTGTATTGTTCAGGCCCAACATGAACTCCAGAGAACATCTCATGGGGAAAGGTCAGAGATAGAGCTACAAATAGGCCTAGAGAGTAAATACATGGTGATGGAATCTGTAAAACAGTTCAGATCAATATGCCTTGTATATGTGATGTCTGTGGTGTAAGTAAAGTTTATTTTGCTCGACTAACATGATAGAAAGGGATTTGGAATTATTTCTTAAGGTGACAGGTACCCCTTTAGGGGCCCTCCATGTGGCTTAATTTGAAAGTAAAGAAGTTCAGAGGGAATATAAAGGAAGGCATTTAAAAACTACAAGCTGCGGTCGATGAATATAAATACCATAACAAATGTTGTAAAACAGCAAAGATAGAAAACGTGGAGTGGATTGCAGCAGAGGCAAAGACTAATCCCAAAAAGTTTATTAATAACAAAAAAATGTGGGTTGAGTGTGGCTCTGTTAAACAATGTGGTTATAATGTGGTTATAATGGATACAGAAGAGGCAAATGTGCCAAATCAGTTCTTTTCTTCAGTGTATACAATAGAGGAGTCAGAGTTTCCAAGCCCACCCGATAGAGACACTGATGGCTCAGCTCAATACAGTCAGTGACTGACGCAGGATATGGTACATAAAGGGTTAGTCAAAATTAATTGGACAAAGCAATGCATCCTGTCAATGTGATCCAATGGTTTGGCTCAAGGGCCGAAAAATCAGATCAAGCACTTCAATGTGGGCTTATCAGGGAAAATTCATCTCATTTGGCAACCTCGCCCTACCGAGCTGACCTTCCAATGCAACCCGTCCTCTCCCAACCTGCACCCAATCCAGCATGCCATCATTATTTATATACCTGTGCCGGACCCACCCATCTGTTATGTTACCAGAGGGAGCGGGGCAGTCAGGCAAGAGTGTTTAATTAAGTCAATGGCAGTCACTTGCAAATATCATGGGCAGGGCAAGCCGTGGGGAGAGTTTGGCCCACTACCCGACCACACCCTGCTAAAGAAGTGCTTTTAGGACCCAAATCCACTTGAATCATGGTTTCAAGCTGGCCTGCATGACTCAACACTTTGCCCAGAAGTCTACATGGGTAACTCCCTTTTTGGTATGTTTTCAGATACCATCCACCTCCATCCAGTTCCTGACCTAATGAAATGTAGGGGTTTTGAAGGAGTTTGCATCCCCTATAGTGAGTGTAGATATGTGTTCCCATTGGCCCGGGTTAGGGAGTTTACTTTCTGTTCTCTGGTCTATAAAAGTGGAGGAAGCATCTACATCTGTCTCTAATGGGACTCCACCTGGTGCCAGGGTGCTGGGGAGCCTGAGAACGTAGGCTTGACTAGGAAGACCTTGCAGAAGATGAGGATAAGGGATGAATGAGGTCAAACTAATGGCAGACAGTTTATGTTATAGAACGTTCTAGGGCTGTTAGAGCTAGTAAAAGCAACTTTGGTCATGGAATAAATCACCCCTTTAGAAATTATGGACTGGTAGGTCGGAGCTCTGGCCTTGTCTCTAGGGCAAACATTTCAGAGGCACCTCTCCCACCATCCCTGGATCTTCTCTGCTCCAAAAGGTTCTTAATATGGTTTCCCTTGGGCACCCTACTTTCCCAGCCATATTCTGCTCTTCTGAGCATCCTCTGCAACTACCAAAATTCTCCAGACACCCCCAGAAGCTTTCCGACCAGTCTGTACGGCTTAAAGGAACGTCCTAATGGAATTACTGATGGCTGGAGACCTCAGCAGGGTTAAAGATGGCAGCAGGAAATGATGTTAGAACTGAACACTATATATATAATATATACAATATAATATATACAGGTATATGACCCATTATCCAGAATGCTCGGGACCAAGGGTATACCGGATAAGGGGTCTTTCTGTAATTTAGATCTCCATACCTTAAGTCTACTAAAAAATCAATAAAACATTAATTAAACCCAATAGGGCTGTTCTGCCCCCAATAAGGGGTAATTATATCTTAGTTGGGATCAAGTACAGGTACTGTTTTATTATTACAGAGAAAAGGGAATCATTTAACCATGAAATAAACCCAATAGGGCTGTTCTGCCCCAATAAGGGGTAATTATATCTTAGTTGGGATCAAGTACAGGTACTGTTTTATTATTACAGAGAAAAGGGAATCATTTAACCATTAAATAAACCCAATAGGGCTGTTCTGCCCCCAATAAGGGGTAATTATATCTTAGTTGGGATCAAGTACAGGTACTGTTTTATTATTACAGAGAAAAGGGAATCATTTAACCATTAAATAAACCCAATAGGGCTGTTCTGCCCCCAATAAGGGGTAATTATATCTTAGTTGGGATCAAGTACAGGTACTGTTTTATTATTACAGAGAAAAGGGAATCATTTAATCATTATATAAACCCAATAGGGCTGTTCTGCCCCCAATAAGGGGTAATTATATCTTAGTTGGGATCAAGTACAGGTACTGTTTTATTATTACAGAGAAAAGGGAATCATTTAACCATGAAATAAACCCAATAGGGCTGTTCTGCCCCAATAAGGGGTAATTATATCTTAGTTGGGATCAAGTACAGGTACTGTTTTATTATTACAGAGAAAAGGGAATCATTTAACCATTAAATAAACCCAATAGGGCTGTTCTGCCCCCAATAAGGGGTAATTATATCTTAGTTGGGATCAAGTACAGGTACTGTTTTATTATTACAGAGAAAAGGGAATCATTTAACCATGAAATAAACCCAACAGGGCTGTTCTGCCCCCAATAAGGGGTAATTATATCTTAGTTGGGATCAAGTACAGGTACTGTTTTATTATTACAGAGAAAAGGGAATCATTTAACCATTAAATAAACCCAATAGGGCTGTTCTGCCCCCAATAAGGGGTAATTATATCTTAGTTGGGATCAAGTACAGGTACTGTTTTATTATTACAGAGAAAAGGGAATCATTTAACCATGAAATAAACCCAATAGGGCTGTTCTGCCCCAATAAGGGGTAATTATATCTTAGTTGGGATCAAGTACAGGTACTGTTTTATTATTACAGAGAAAAGGGAATCATTTAACCATGAAATAAACCCAATAGGGCTGTTCTGCCCCAATAAGGGGTAATTATATCTTAGTTGGGATCAAGTACAGGTACTGTTTTATTATTACAGAGAAAAGGGAATCATTTAACCATTAAATAAACCCAATAGGGCTGTTCTGCCCCCAATAAGGGGTAATTATATCTTAGTTGGGATCAAGTACAGGTACTGTTTTATTATTACAGAGAACTCCACAGGCTCCTTGGTGTCCGGCTTTTGTTGCATTTGTCGTGTAATTCCATTAATAGGTCTCATCCCCATAGAGTTGTCAGGCCGTCAGGGAGTGAGGCAGATAATTCATACAGTTCCTCCCTATGGGCAACTTCATCTTTAAAAGCAAGCTGCAAGCATTGGCACAGCGCAGAGAGACAGGACACAGGGAGCCCTTTCCAACCCATATTATTATTATTAACCTCAATTCATTTCACCTACGCAGCTAGGGATGCTGTTATCTGCCCTCTGGTGTCTCCTAGTATTGTTCCTCCAACCTCTTATCTCTTACCACCTCCCCTGTTGCCTAATAGTATTCTCTCTACTGACCCCATTTGCAGGGGGCTTAGCTGGGATGGGGGTATGTAGGGCCCCCAAGAGTGATATAACCGGGCTATACAGGGAGGGTAACATTGTTATTGGTGGGGTCTTTCCTGTCCACGTGTACCGTGTCTATCAACAGCTGTCCTATAGGAGCCCCCCACCAACCGTAACCTGCAGCACGTAAGTAACAGACTTAAATTGGGAACGTAGCCATTACAATGCTCCCCTTTAATACCCACTATACCTTGAACCAGCTGTGCCTATTATTATTGTGTTATGAGCAGGCCAGAGATGCATTAAATATATCTAAGGGGGTGAACCCTAATTGGAAAGTAGTGACTGTAGAGTGTATGGCAGTGATCCCCAACCAGTGGCTCGTGAGCAACATGTTGCTCTCCAACCCCTTGGATGTTGCTCCCAGGGGCCTTAAAGCAGGTGCTTATTTTTGAATTTCTGGTTAGGAGGAAAGTTTTGGTTGCATAAAAACACAGTGTAAGGCCAAACAGAGCCTTCTGTAGGCTTCAGTCAACATAGGGGCTATTAAATAGGCAATTACAGCTTTTATTGGCACCCCCAGAAACTTTTTTCATCCTTGTGTTGCTCTCCAACGCTTTTTCCATTTGAATGTGGCTCACGGGTCTAAAAGGTTGGGGATCCCTGGTGTATGGGGTACCAAGGGCCCAATGGGCAACCTGACCCCCCTGGCTGCCACCAATACCACCCCTAATACCTCCCCCGATGCTGATGTAGATGGCCAAGCATGGGGGAGCCCATCAGACCCCAGTAACCCAGTGTATGTTGTAGGAATAGGAGGGCACAGTGTATGTTGTAGGAATAGGAGGGCACGGTGTATGCTGTAGGAATAGGAGGGCACAGTGTATGCTGTAGGAATAGGAGGGCACAGTGTATGCTGTAGGAATAGGAGGGCACAGTGTATGCTGTAGGAATAGGAGGGCACAGTGTATGCTGTAGGAATAGGAGGGCACGGTGTATGCTGTAGGAATAGGAGGGCACAGTGTATGCTGTAGGAATAGGAGGGCACAGTGTATGCTGTAGGAATAGGAGGGCACCGTGTATGCTGTAGGAATAGGAGGGCACGGTGTATGCTGTAGGAATAGGAGGGCACAGTGTATGTTGTAGGAATAGGAGGGCACAGTGTATGCTGTAGGAATAGGAGGGCACAGTGTATGCTGTAGGAATAGGAGGGCACAGTGTATGCTGTAGGAATAGGAGGGCACGGTGTATGCTGTAGGAATAGGAGGGCACGGTGTATGCTGTAGGAATAGGAGGGCACGGTGTATGCTGTAGGAATAGGAGGGCACAGTGTATGCTGTAGGAATAGGAGGGCACAGTGTATGCTGTAGGAATAGGAGGGCACAGTGTATGCTGTAGGAATAGGAGGGCACAGTGTATGCTGTAGGAATAGGAGGGCACGGTGTATGCTGTAGGAATAGGAGGGCACGGTGTATGCTGTAGGAATAGGAGGGCACGGTGTATGCTGTAGGAATAGGAGGGCACAGTGTATGCTGTAGGAATAGGAGGGCACAGTGTATGCTGTAGGAATAGGAGGGCACAGTGTATGCTGTAGGAATAGGAGGGCACAGTGTATGCTGTAGGAATAGGAGGGCACAGTGTATGCTGTAGGAATAGGAGGGCACAGTGTATGCTGTAGGAATAGGAGGGCACAGTGTATGCTGTAGGAATAGGAGGGCACAGTGTATGCTGTAGGAATAGGAGGGCACGGTGTATGCTGTAGGAATAGGAGGGCACAGTGTATGCTGTAGGAATAGGAGGGCACAGTGTATGCTGTAGGAATAGGAGGGCACAGTGTATGCTGTAGGAATAGGAGGGCACAGTGTATGCTGTAGGAATAGGAGGGCACAGTGTATGCTGTAGGAATAGGAGGGCACAGTGTATGCTGTAGGAATAGGAGGGCACCGTGTATGCTGTAGGAATAGGAGGGCACAGTGTATGCTGTAGGAATAGGAGGGCACAGTGTATGCTGTAGGAATAGGAGGGCACGGTGTATGCTGTAGGAATAGGAGGGCACGGTGTATGCTGTAGGAATAGGAGGGCACAGTGTATGCTGTAGGAATAGGAGGGCACAGTGTATGCTGTAGGAATAGGAGGGCACAGTGTATGCTGTAGGAATAGGAGGGCACGGTGTATGCTGTAGGAATAGGAGGGCACGGTGTATGCTGTAGGAATAGGAGGGCACAGTGTATGCTGTAGGAATAGGAGGGCACGGTGTATGCTGTAGGAATAGGAGGGCACGGTGTATGCTGTAGGAATAGGAGGGCACAGTATATGCTGTAGGAATAGGAGGGCACGGTGTATGCTGTAGGAATAGGAGGGCACGGTGTATGCTGTAGGAATAGGAGGGCACAGTATATGCTGTAGGAATAGGAGGGCACGGTGTATGCTGTAGGGAACAGAGCAATACATAGAAAATTATACAAATGATATACAATATTGCCAAGTGCAATTACCACACAGTAATCTATGCCTACAGAGAGAAGGAAGCTTCGGCTCCATAAAGTTAGTTGGTCGCAGGTAAATAAATCAGGTTATGACCATAAATCAGGTTATGACTATTGCCGAGAGAGCAGAAGGCTGAATACAGAGCTCTGTGGTGCCCACGATTAGACCTTGATGACTAGTCCTTGCCCACAAGGATTGGTTAGACAGTGAAGAATAGAACAAGGATGTAGAATGTTTATGGACACCAAGAAGAGAGAATGGTCTACAATGTAGACTGCATGAAAGGATAAATATATGTTCACGGTTAGGGTTTATTATTCCTGTACTAAAAAGGAATTAATCTCCATCTGTCTCCTCAGTTTTGTGCCTCTGACCTTCCAATGGCTACAGACGCTCCTCTTGGCCGTGCAAGAAATAAGCGCTTCTCCCTACCTTCTTCCCAACATCACCCTGGGGGTCCATTTGTTCGATTCCTGTGCATCTCCTGGAAGAGCTCTAGAAGGGATCTCCTGGTTACTCTCAGGTGGGGCTTCGACCCCCATTCCCAACTACCACTGGAGGTCTTCTATGTCGTCACTTGTTGGGGTCGTTGGAGATTCAAGTTCTGCCTCTTCTTTGGCCATGGCAAGACTGCTAGGACTGTACAGGTATCCCCAGGTAGGGTTTAGTCTTTTTAATTGGTTGGTTGGAGATAATAAATTATTCTTTTGATTCCAAATGTTGTTTACATCTTTGTGATAGGTACCCTTTCCCTGTGTAAGTGATGTTCTACTTTTCTTGTATCCACCATGAATGCTGCCCCAATGCCTGTGACCCAATTAGGACCACCTAGGACCCCCTCTACCCATCTGTATTTTCTCAACCCAAATGAGATTGTACTTGACCATCTGGTTATGGGTTAGTGCTTTGTTATGTCCCAGGTCCATCAGTTGAAGACCATCGTTTTCAACCTCCTATAATAACATAGAAGATGAAGGTATCTTTGTATCTTCTCTTAGATAAGTTACATCTCCACCAGCTCACTACTGAGTGACAGGACCCAGTTTCCTTCTTTCTTCCTTCCTAATACATATGACCCAATTAGGACCAGCTAAGTAATTACACCCCCCTCTACCCATCTGTATTTTCTCAACCCAAATGAGATTGTACTTTGACCCTGGCTATGGGTTACTGCTTTGTTATGTCCCAGGTCCATCAGTAGAAGACCATCGTTTTCAACCTCCTATAATAACATAGAAGCTGAAGGTATCTTTGTATCTTCTCTTAGATAAGTTACTTCTCTACCAGCTCACTACTGAGTGACAGGACCCAGTTTCCTTCCTTCCTCTTCCCAATGCCTGTGACCCAATTAGGACCAGCTAAGTAATTACACCCCCTCTACCCATCTGTATTTCCTCAACCACCTGGCTATTGGTTACTGCTTTGTTATATCCCAGGTCCATCAGTTGAAGACCATCATTTTCAACCTCCTACAATAACATAGAAGATGAAGGTATCTTTGTATCTTCTTTTAGATAAGTTACTTCTCCACCAGCTCACTACTGAGTGACAGGACCCAGTTTCCTTCCTTCTTCAGGACTGTACCCAGTGACATCTTTCAGTCAAAAGGTTTGGCACAGCTTGTGTCCTACTTTGGTTGGACCTGGATAGGAATGATGGGTGAAGACACAGACTATGGGCAAGAAGGCATCCGAACGACCACGACTGAAATTCTGAGGTCTGGCGCCTGTGTGGCTTTCACAGGATACATACTGACTAGTCGCCCAGACAGAAATGCCCCTTATCTCTCAAGAGTCATCATAGAGTCAAATGTTAGCGTCATTGTTGTCTTCTCCAGTGGGTCCAACTTTGTGCCAGTGGTAGAAGAGCTTCTAAAACATAACGTCACAGGCAAAACTTGGGTAGCCAGTGAGTCATGGTCAACATCAGCCTTGGTCTCCAAAGAAAAATACTGGCGTGTCCTAAAAGGGACTATTGGCTTTGCTCTACATAGTGGGCATATTTCTGGACTAAAACAGTTTATGAATTCGCTCGATCCCAAGAAGACCCCGGATGATATCTTTTTGAAAGAGTTTTGGGAAGTAAATTTCCGCTGCAAGTGGCAGATCCAAGAGGTTGGTTGGACCAACAGCACCAACGTTTGCACAGGGCAGGAGTCTAACGGGCCTTTATTCACTGACGGCATTCAGAGGGTCACCTACAGCGTCTACATTGCAGTCTATGCGCTGGCCTGGGCACTGCATGGCATCCTAATGAGCAGGCAAAGAGCGTGTCTTCAGATCCACAAGACGTGCAATGAATCCTTGTCTTTTCAACCATGGCAGGTATTTTATTAGATAAGTCTTGACTAGCGATGGGCGAAATGTTTCGTCAGGCATGGATTTGCCATTAGCTGCGGAAAAATTTGCCGCGCATCCAAAAATTGTCACGAAATGGGTGAAAAAATTTGCTGTGTCAAAAGAATAGCCGCGCAAATAAAGAATAGCCGTGGGCGACAAAAGAATAGCCGCGTGACAAAAGAATAGCCGCGCGAATAAAGAATAGCCGTGGGCGACAAAAGAATAGCCGCGTGACAAAAGAATAGCCGCGTGACAAAAGAATAGCCGCGTGACAAAAGAATAGCCGCGCGAATAAAGAATAGCCGTGGGTGACAAAAGAATAGCCGTGGGCGACAAAAGAATAGCCGTGGGCGACAAAAGAATAGCCGCGGGCGACAAAAGAATAGCCGCGTGACAAAAGAATAGCTGTGGGCGACAAAAGAATAGCTGCGGACGACAAAAGAATAGCCGCGCGACAAAAGTATAGCCGCGTGACAAAAGAATAGCCGCGCAACAAAAAAATAGCTGCGGACGACAAAAGAATAGCCGTGTGACAAAAGAAATTTTTTTTGATGCGCAACATTTTCTCTGCTTCACTAATTTTTCGCCATTTCTCAAATCTTTTGAAAGATTCGCAAATTTTTGGGCAAAGCGAAACAGGACAGATTCGCTCATCACTAGTCTTGACTGAATCAACCGGGAGCTGTAGTAGTAACTTGAACCAAACTAGTAGGACCTTTCTCACCAAGTCCAATTTTGATACTCGGAACAGGATGATAGACGTAGATGTTCCAAAGGGTGCAAGATCCAACCCACAGTCACCACTTGAAACTCCCTCTTCCCTTGCAGGTGATGGATTCAATGAGGACTGTCCACTTCGAAGCTGAAGATGGGAGAAATGTATATTTTGACCCAAATGGAAACCTCCCAGCTGTGTATGACATTGTTAACTGGCAGATGGACCCTGCCGGCAACATACATCATGTTAAGGTGGGAAATTACGATGGCAGCACCGAGGATGAGAACACGTTCTCTGTGAATACCAGTTCCATCCAGTGGAACACAGAAGGCTCACAGGTAAGTAACTGCTTGGACCAAGGTTGATCTCTCTTTACATATACAGTAGGTAATCTCAGTCCTCTTCTTTTATTAGTTCTACATCATTTCACTCTACATAAAACTGACTCCTTTGCCTTGTGTCCTTTTTTCTCCTCTTCTCCCAGGTTCCTTTGTCCTTCTGCAGTAGAAGCTGCCCCATAGGATTTAGGAAAGCAGCCATACTGGGGAAACCTATCTGTTGCTTCCAATGTGTTCCGTGTCCTTCTGGGGAAATCTCAAACCAGACAGGTAGAGTTTCCATTAAAGCTATCAAAACGGGTTCTAGGTTTTCCTTGGAGAAGATCTCTAGTCATTACGCTGAAGAGTGCTTTGGCTTTACTCCTTTTAAAGTCACATATCCCTTTTCTAACTTTTTCTGACCAACACCCTCTAGTATTTAGGTCTGGGCTGTCCAGAGATCATGGAATATGGGCTCAGCCATACTCTTTGTGTTCCAACATTTAGTCATGGCCTTGCTTAGCTTGTAACAAAGATGGTGGATAGATGATAGATAGATGCCTAGCTGCTGCTTAACCTTAACTCTATGGAGGTTGCAAGAAATCAGTGAGATCTGGGCAGATTTTAGTTTAGAACTAGTCTACAATAGTGACAACCAAGGTACCTGATATCCTTAGGGGTATCACCCCCCCCATTAGCTTTGGTAGGGTTTAAAAAGCACATAGGATTTAGGAAAGCAGCTATACTGGGGAAACCTATATGTTGCTTCCAATGTGTTCCGTGTCCTTCTGGGGAAATCTCAAACCAGACAGGTAGAGTTTCCATTAAAGCTATCAAAACAGGTTCTAGGTTCTCCTTGGACAAGAGAAGATCTCTAGTCATATTGCTGAGGAGTGCTTTGGATTTACTCCTTTTAAAGTCACAAAGAGTATTCCTCTAGTATTTGGGTATGGGCTGTTCAGAGATCATGGAATATGGGCTCAACCCTACTCTTTGTGTTCCAACATTTAGTCATGGCCTTGCGTAGCTTGTAACAAAGATGGTGGATGGATAGATGATTGATAGAAGATCCTGCCTAGCTGCTGCTTTTCCTTAACTCTATGGAGGTTCCAAGAAATCAATGAGATCTTGGCAGATTTTAGCTTAGAACTAGTCTACAATAGTGACAACCAAGGTCCCTGATATTCTTAGGGGTGTCACCCCCCCCCCCCCCCATAGCTTTGGTAGGGTTTAAAAAGCACATAGGATTTAGGAAAGCAGCCATACTGGGGAAACCTATCTGTTGCTTCCAATGTGTTCCGTGTCCTTCTGGGGAAATCTCAAACCAGACAGGTAGAGCTTCCATTAAAGCTATCAAAACAGGTTCTAGGTTCTCCTTGGACAGGAGAAGATCTCTAGTCATATTGCTGAGGAGTGCTTTTGATTTACTTCTTTTAAAGTCACAGAGTATCCCTCTAGTATTTGGGTATGGGCTGTCCAGAGATCATGGAATATGGGCTCAACCCTACTCTTTGTGTTGCAACATTTAGTCATGGCCTTGCTTAGCTTGTAACAAAGATGGTGGATAGATGATAGATAGACGATCCTGCCTAGCTGCTGCTTTCCCTTAACTCTATCGAGGTTCCAAGAAATCAGTGAGATCTGGGCAGATTTTAGCTTAGAACTAGTCTGCAATAGTGACAACCAAGGTCCCTGATATCCTTAGGGGTATCACCCCACCCAACCCCCCCCCCCCCCCATAGCTTTGGTAGGGTTTAAAAAGCACATAGGATTTAGAAAAGCAGCCATACTGGGGAAACCTATCTGTTGCTTTCAATGTGTTCCGTGTCCTTCTGGAGAAATCTCAAACTAGACAGGTAGAGTTTCCATCAAAGCTATCAAAACAGGTTCTAGGTTCTCCTTGGACAGGAGAAGATCTCTAGCCATATTGTCGAAGAGTGTTTTGGCTTTACTCCTTTTAAAGTCACATAGAGTATCCCTCTTCTAACTTTTTCTGACCAACACCCTCTAGCATTTAGGTATGGGCTGTCCAGAGATCATGGAATATGGGCTCAGTCCTACTCTTTGTGCTTCAACATTTAGTCATGGCCTTGCTTAGCTTGTAACAAAGATGCTGGATAGATCATAGATGATCCTGCCTAGCTGCTGCTTTCTCTTAACTCTATGGAGGTTCCAAGAAATCAGTGAAATCTTGGCTGATTTTAGCATAGAACTAGTCTACAATAGTGACAACCAAGGTCCCTGAGATCCTTAGGGGTATCACCCCCCATAGCTTTGGTAGGGTTTAAAAAGCACATTCTAGATTCAATTGCGTATGCATTACCTACTTACACCATGTATTAATAAGAATGATAGGTGGCCCTTCTCTCCATCCTAACCAAAGGGATTTCGGTGCCTCTTATCCACACACTAGGGCCTTCCTGGTTTAGACTGATCCCATAACCCCTGGCTGTGTGGTAGACCCTAGCCAAAACATAGAAGACAACTTTAATGGTTTAACTATGACACCCAACTTCTACTTATATATTCTCTGATGTTTGTACTAACAGCTCAGCCAATGAAAATCTGTTTTCCTTTGCTTTCAGACTCAGTGGACTGTTTCAGGTGCCCGTGGGATCAGTGGCCCAATAACCAGAAGGACCAGTGCATTTTAAAACCAGTTGAGTTTCTTTCCTGTGATGATCCAGTGGGTGTTACTCTTATCACCTCCAGTGTTATCTCTTCCATCATCCCGGTGGCTTTGCTGGGGCTTTTTATCAATTTCAAAACGACCCCCATAGTCCGAGCCAACAATTACCTTCTGAGTTGCGTTCTTCTAGTATCCCTCAGCCTCTGTTTCCTTTGTTCTTTAGGGTTCATTGGTTACCCCCAACCTGAAAAGTGCCTTCTGCGCCAGGTGGCATTTGGGATGGTTTTTGCCCTCTGCATCTCCTGTGTTCTGGCCAAAACCATTACTGTTGTCATTGCTTTCAAAGCCACCAAGCCTGGCAGCAAATTAAGGAAATGGACAGGGACAAAAGTGACCTACTTAGTCACGGGCCTCGGTGTTCTCCTCCAGTTGGGTATATGCATTATTTGGTTGTCCACCTTCCCTTCTTTCCCAGAAAATGACATCCAGACTCAACCAGGAGTCATCATTGCTCATTGTAATGAAGGATTTCCAACTGCTTTTTGGTGCATGTTGGGATATCTTGGACTACTGGCCACCATAAGCTTTGTTCTTGCCTTCTTGGTCCGGAGGCTTCCAGACAGCTTTAATGAAGCCAAATATATCACATTCAGTATGTTGGCTTTCCTCAGTGTGTGGGTGTCCTTTATCCCAGCCTATCTCAGTGCCCGGGGCAAATATACCGACGCAATGGAGGTCTTTGCCATTCTTTCTTCTACCTGGGCTTTGGTCATCTGCATCTTTCTGCCCAAGTGTTTCATCATCATCTTCCAACCAGAACTCAACAACAAGGACAGTTTAATGGGGCGAGGCAAGAAATAAGGACCAGGTTCAGTAGCCTAGACTTCTCCACCAGTAAATTGGACACTAATCTACTGCCAATATGTTTCATAGGTCTATGTATGTATGCCGTATCCTTGCCTGAATCATATCCATGGGCTCTTTATAGAGGTAAAATATAAATAAAAGGAAAAGATGACATTGTGTCGTGATTGTTACCCCAAAACAGGGTGAAAAAAGCCCGAATTTGAATTTGAGTGCCATTGCCCCAAACAGAGGCTACCCAGAATGGGTAGGAATGCTGTATTTTGTACCAGTTTAACGCTTCCGAATCTCTATAACAGAAAAGATTCAATCAGGCCTTCAAAGTTGCCTCTTCGGAGTGTCAGTGGCACTGCACATGCTCAGTGGGCTCTGGGCGGCTGTCAAGACGTTAAGCTTAGGGGGCGTAGCAAATTGTTGAGCAGAAAATGAGGTTGGCAAGTCATAAAAGCTACAGAGATGGTTATTAAATTCTCATGCAGACTGTACTGTTCTCTGAGATGCATACTAAGAGTTAACTTAAAGATGAACCGCCCCTTTAATGAGAATCTTCACTAATTACTACAGTATATGGTGAGTGGGAATCAGCAGAAAAGAAGATGGGGGGCTACTGGGGGCATCTTCAGGGGCACAGATCTTCCCTGCTAATCAGGGCTCTACCCTACATCTTTGTGAAGCTTTAGTTCCCCTTTAAATAAAGTCTCCTTAATACAAAAGTAGGAACATTGCAGCCTGGGACTGAATATCCTGCGTGTTTCACAGTGCCGGTGGCTCGCTGAGGATGCTGGGAGTTTGCAATCACTAACAGACACGAAAATGAGTAAGAAACGGCGAAAAGTTCACGAAATGTGGCTGTTTTTCGGCAGCCGTTTCACAATTAAATCCGCCAATGGGACGCGGAAATTCACAACAATTCCTTACCTGGCGTAAAAATTATACTCATCGCTGCCTATCACCCTCTATATAATAGAGCCCGCACTCCAGTTGGGGGTAACAATAGTTTTTTTTAAAGAAAAACTCCCCCCTGCCAATGCTGGGCTACCCGCACCGGGCGGCCATGTTGGTTGGCAGGCTCTATTAGCCTGCACAGGGCAGCCATGTTGGTTGGCAGGCTTTATTAGCCCGCACCAGGCGGCCATGTTGGTTGGCAGGCTCTATTAGCCTGCACTGGGCGGCCATGTTGGTTGGCAGGCTCTATTAGCCCGCACCAGGCGGCCATGTTGGTTGGAAGGCTCTATTAGCCTGCACTGGGCGGCCATGTTGGTTGGAAGGCTCTATTAGCCCGCACCGGGCAGCCATGTTGGTTGGCAGGCTCTATTAGCCCGCACCTCTTGTGGGGGGAACAGTATAGGGGTGCTCTTGAAGCTAACAAAGCCAAAGAGGATGTGGGGGCCCAGGACCGTGCCCGGTAGAAGCTCCATCTCTCATATCGCTGCCTTGTATAGCGCTGAGTGTAACTATAAGGCCTTCCACTCAGTAATAATAATAATAATCATTTCTGCCTTCCCTGTGCTGGATAATAAACACTGCTCCCTGGAGGGGAAAATAGCTGTGAAATGAGCCCCCCTGGGATATACGCAGAGTTGTGCTTGTTAATTCCAGTTGTATATTAGCACCACCTGGTGTATATGCATGAAACTACAGCCTGAGGTTCTGCTGCTTTTTCCCACCGCGGCTTATATTCCCGGCAAGTTGCACCTAAATGCAGGGCTGGACTGGGCTGCCGGGACACCGGGAAAATACCTGATGGGCCCCGGCCCTGGTGGGCCCCTGCGGCTCAGACCCCACCCTATTGCTGCTTCCTCTGGCCTCCGATATCCTCCCCTGATGCATTTCACATACGTGTTCAGGGGAGGACATCAGCCAGGGGCCCCTGTTGTGGGGGTTTGGTTTAGGGGTGTGCGGCAGGGGCCGCTGTGGGGGGGGTTGGTTTAGGGGTACACGGCTGGAGCCCTGCGGGGGGGAGTTGGTTTAGGGGTGCGCGGCAGGGGCCCCTGTGGGGGGGGTTGGTTTAGGGGTGCGCGGCTGGAGCCCTGCGGGGGGGAGTTGGTTTAGGGGTAGGGGCAGGGGCCCCTGTGGGGGGGGTTGGTTTAGGGGTGCGCGGCAGGGGCCCCTGCAGGGGGATTGGTTTAGGGGTGCACGGCAGGGGTCCCTGCACGGGGGGTTGGTTTAGGGATGCGCGGCAGGGGCCCCTGCGGGGGGGGTTGGTTTAGGGATGCGTGGCAGGGGCCCCTGCGGGGGGGGTTGGTTTAGGGATGCGTGGCAGGGGCCCCTGCGGGGGGGGTTGGTTTAGGGATGCGTGGCAGGGGCCCCTGCAGGGGGGGTTGGTTTAGGGATGCGCGGCAGGGGCCCCTGCAGGGGGGGTTGGTTTAGGGGTGCACGGCAGGGGCTCCTGCGGGGGGGGTTGGTTTAGGGGTGCGCGGCAGGGGCGCCTGCAGGGGGGGTTGGTTTAGGGGTGCGCGGCAGGGGCGCCTGCAGGGGGGGTTGGTTTAGGGGTGCACGGCAGGGGCTCCTGCGGGGGGGGTTGGTTTAGGGGTGCGCGGCAGGGGCCCCTGCAGGGGGGTTGGTTTAGGGGTGCGCGGCAGGGGCGCCTGCAGGGGGGGTTGGTTTAGGGGTGCACGGCAGGGGCTCCTGCGGGGGGGGTTGGTTTAGGGGTGCGCGGCAGGGGCGCCTGCAGGGGGGGTTGGTTTAGGGGTGCATGGCAGGTGCCCCTGCGGGGGGGTTGGTTTAGGGGTGCGCGGCAGGGGCCCCTGCAGGGGGGGTTGGTTTAGGGGTGCGCGGCAGGGGAGGCACCTTGGGGGGTGCGGGGCCCGCCCTGCCTAAATGCCATTCAGTCGCCTGCTAAAGCCGGTATGCCTGCGCTACTGAGGCTGCCTTGTGACGGATGCAATTTCAGAGGAATTCTGGGAAAGAATCATGGGGTATTGCACTGTATTTTTGCACTTTGCACTCACTCTGCCCCTTTGTTTTACTAGAGCTTTACTAAGGGGAAGGTATTGAATATATTGCAATATATGGACAAACTATACCTGTTTTGCTTAAAGGGGTAGGATGTAGAGAGAGATATTCCAAAGCAATTTGCAATTGGTCTTTGTTTTTTATTATTTGTAGTTTTTTTAGTTATTTCATTTTCAGTCCAGCTGTTCTCCAGTTTGGAGTTTTAGAAGATACTTGGTTGCTAGGTTTCAAGTTACCTTAGCAACCAGGGAGTAGTTTGAATGAGAGACAGGAATATGAATAGGGGAGGGGCTGAATAGAAAGATAAGGAATAAACAGTAACAATAACAATAAAACTGGAGCCTCACAGAGCAATAGGGTTTGGCTGCCGGGGTCAGTGACCCCCATTTGAAAGCTGGAAAGATGCAGAGTAGGAAGGCAAATCATTTAACAACAATAAAAAATAAATAATGAAGACCAATTGAAAAGTTGCAAAGGTGAGTAAAAATTGCCTTGTTGCCCCCATGGGTCTCGCCGCAGGCACAAGATGAATGAATCACACGTAAATAGACAGTATATATGAAAATACAAAAACATACTTCCTATCTTAAATACATATAATTCATTAGTGACCGGCCAGGCTACTTAGGAATCAGTAAATTACAAATACAATAAAAATACACATTAAAAATAAATGGGCCATGTGAATGGGGGGGGATATCACTCCAACTTGCAGCGCAGCAGTAAAGTGTGTCTGAGTCTGAGCTTTCAGCCAGCGCTACACATTAGAACTGCTTTCAGCTAACCTATTGTTTCTCCTATTCCCATGTAACTGGAGGAGTCCCAAGCCGGACTTGGATTTCTTACTATTGAGTGCTATTCTGATACCTACTGGGAGCTGCTATCTTGCTCCCTTCCAATTGTTCTGCTGATCGGCTGCTGGGGGTGAGGGGGGGGGGGGTATCACTCCAACTTGCAGCGCAGCAGTAAAGTGTGCCTGAGTCTGAGCTTTCAGCCAGCGCTACACATTAGAACTGCTTTCAGCTAACCTATTGTTTATCCTACTCCCATGTAACTGGAGGAGTCCCAAGCCGGACTTGGATTTCTTACTATTGAGTGCTATTCTGATACCTACTGGGAGCTGCTATCTTGCTCCCTTCCCATTGTTCTGCTGATCGGCTGCTGGGGGTGAGGGGGGGGGATATCACTCCAACTTGCAGCGCAGCAGTAAAGTGTGCCTGAGTCTGAGCTTTCAGCCAGCGCTACACATTAGAACTGCTTTCAGCTAACCTATTGTTTCTCCTACTCCCATGTAACTGGAGGAGTCCCAAGCCGGACTTGGATTTCTTACTATTGAGTGCTATTCTGATACCTACTGGGAGCTGCTATCTTGCTCCCTTCCCATTGTTCTGCTGATCGGCTGCTGGGGGTGAGGGGGGGGGGATATCACTCCAACTTGCAGCACAGCAGTAAAGTGTGTCTGAATCTGAGCTTTCAGCCAGTGCTACACATTAGAGCTGCTTTCAGCTAACCTATTGTTTCTCCTACTCCCATGTAACTGGAGGAGTCCCAAGCCGGACTTGGGTTTCTTACTATTGAGTGCTATTCTGATACCTACTGGTGCCAAAGTCTCCCAAGTCTCCCTAGATACGAATCCCTTGGGTCTGATTAGCTGGGAAATGATTTGCTAATGTTCCCTTCTAGCAACAAAATTGCTGGATTTGCCCCTTACCCCCGGGCTGTGAGTCACCCAGCAATATTGCCCATTTATATCTAATAAAGCTGTTTTCTAAATGCGAGAGCAATAAACCTTCTCCCTCTCCTATTATTTTTTTCTTCTTTTTGTATGGCATAATGCCCAGGCCTGTATTAGGGTTTAGTTCTCCTTTAATATTAGTTCTCCTTTGTTATAAATGTATTTCAAAATCTGAGCTGTCAATCATGTATTGCCTGCCCCGCCTCTATGCCGAAGGCATAGAGGCGGGGCAGGCAATATATGATTGACAGCTCAGATTTTTAATTACAATTACTCAGATATCACCTACATGGCAAGCTGTTATCATGGCAAAAGAGAGAAATTACATCTAGAAAGTGCAGAGCGGAAAGTGAAAGTAAGGCATAGAGGCGGGGCAAGCAATATATGATTGACAACTCAGATTTTTAATTACAATTACTCGGATATCACCTACATGGCAAGCTGTTATCATGGCAAAAGAGAGAAATTACATCTAGGAAGTGCAGACGGGAAAGTGAAAGTAAGGCACGGAGGCGGGCAGGCAATATATGATTGACAACTCAGATTTTTAATTACAATTACTCGGATATCACCTACATGGCAAGCTGTTATCATGGCAAAAGAGAGAAATTACATCTAGGAAGTGCAGACGGGAAAGTGAAAGTAAGGCACGGAGGCGGGCAGGCAATATATGATTGGCAACTCAGATTTTTAATTACAATTACTCGGATATCACCTACATGGCAAGCTGTTATCATGGCAAAAGAGAGAAATTACATCTAGGAAGTGCAGACGGGAAAGTGAAAGTAAGGCACGGAGGCGGGGCAAGCAATATATGATTGACAGCTGAGATTTTACATGCATTTATAACAGGAATGGATGTTTTACTAAATAAAATAATTTAAGTTATGTTTCATGTGCAAAGGACTTTACAGAAATTACATCTAGGAACTGAGATTAGCCTCTAACAAGGGACAAACCCTCTACTATGAGCCCCGACACACCTCCATATATCTATCAGGGTCTAGCACTGAGATTAGGCTCTAACAAGGGACAAACCCTCTACCACGAGCCCCAACACACCTCCATATATCTGTCAGGGTCTAGCACTGAGATTAGCCTCTAACAAGGGACAAACTCTCTACTATGAGCCCCGACACACCTCCATATATCTGTCAGGGTCTAGCACTGAGATTAGGCTCTAACAAGGGACAAGCCCTCTACTATGAGCCCCGACACACCTCCATATATCTGTCAGGGTCTAGCACTGAGATTAGGCTCTAACAAGGGACAAACCCTCTACTATGAGCCCCAACACACCTCCATATATCTGTCAGGGTCTAGCACTGAGATTAGCCTCTAACAAGGGACAAACCCTCTACTATGAGCCCCCACACACCTCCATTTATCTGTCAGGGTCTAGCACTGAGATTAGGCTCTAACAAGGGACAAACCCTCTACTATGAGCCCTGACACACCTCCATATATCTGTCAGGGTCTAGCACTGAGATTAGGCTCTAACAAGGGACAAACCCTCTACCATGAGCCCCGACACACCTCCATATATCTGTCAGGGTCTAGCACTGAGATTAGGCTCGAACAAGGGACAAACCCTCTACTATGAGCCCCGACACACCTCCATATATCTGTCAGGGTCTAGCACTGAGATTAGGCTCTAACAAGGGACAAACCCTCTACTATGAGCCCCGACACACCTCCATATATCTGTCAGGGTCTAGCACTGAGATTAGGCTCTAACAAGGGACAAACCCTCTACTATGAGCCCCGACACACCTCCAACCAGGAGGTCTAGCACCCAGAAAAGACCATTCCTTCTACCATAAACTTGGATACACCACCCTATATCTGTGAGGGTCTAGCACCGAGATTAGGCTCAAATCAAGGCCATGCCCTCTACCATGAACCTCGTCATACCTCTGTATATCTGTGAAGGTCTAGCACTGAGATTAAGCAACAGTAATGACCATATGCTCAACCATGAACATGATAACACCTCCATATATCTGTGAGGGTGTAGCACTAAGATTAGGCTCCAGTAAAAACCATGCCTTCTACCATAAACTTGGTTACACCACCCTATATCTGTGAGGGTCCACCCATTGGCCCTATTCACGTCTAAAAGTCATAAGGGGAAAGGTTTAGCCACTCTCCCAAGACCATGTCCTTCTCCTTGAACCTGGACCACCACTGTGTATTGGTTTGGGCATTGTACTAAGGTTGGGTACAATAAAGACCATAGGACCGTAGGGACCCATAAGGTTATTAGCCCCTATGGCTTTAAATCCTTACAGGTGCAGTTCCCTTAGTTGCTGGGCAGAAGCGAATGTATCTAAGTAATATAAGTACTACATTTATATATGGATGCTATTGGCTTGAAGGTATGGTGACCACTCCCTGCCTCACTTTGATATAGTGCTGGGAAAGGGGCGGCACTTCCTCTTTGGCTTCCACCTAAGGAACTGAGTGGGTGTTGCTGGGAGCCCGGGGCATGGGCCCAGTTAGAGTTGGGATCCCAGTGGGTAGGGAATCAGGATAGAGGGATTCTGGGTGAGAGAGTCCAGTGTGACCCATGTTCTACTGGAACTAACTGGGAAGGCAGCTATTGGGCTGAAATAGAGGTTACAGAGCCCCCCCCATAAGTAACCCTTCAGCCCTACAACCCCCCAGGCAGGAGAAACCAGTGTATTAATCCTGGGAAATAGCTTCCAGCTGGCCCGCTCCCACTCAGTCCTGATTACAGGGCAGGAGATAAGAGTCAATATAAACAAGTAAATAAAATAAACTGCTCCAATTGAAACAAGGGTCACGGGCAGAGCCATCAGCCGGGTGGTTATAAAAGCAGCTCCCGCGGCCGGGGGTCATATTTCTGCAAATAGATAATAAGCCATAATATCTAATGATAGGGAAGATCTTCAACAGAGAGATACCATAAAACTATGGCACATAGGGATTCCCCTGTACTAAGCACAATTCAGCAGGAACAGCCCCCTAAGTTTGCTCATAGCCTGTACAGAGAGATACCATAAAACTATGGCACATAGGGATTCCCCTGTACTAAGCACAATTCAGCAGGAACAGCCCCCTAAGTTTGCTCATAGCCTGTACAGAGAGATACCATAAAACTATGGCACATAGGGATTCCCCTGTACTAAGCACAATTCAGCAGGAACAGCCCCCTAAGTTTGCCCATAGCCTGTACAGAGAGATACCATAAAACTATGGCACATAGGCATTCCCCTGTACTAAGCACAATTCAGCAGGAACAGCCCCCTAAGTTTGCTCATAGCCTGTACAGAGAGATACCATAATACTATACTATGGCAGCATAGGTATATATTATTCTTATTGCAACTATTGCTATTCCTATTGCTTCCCTCCAGTTATACAGTATGATTTTATTTTAATAACAAAACATCTTATTCAATGTTCATGTCACAGACAAAGGCTTTATAAAATGAATAGATATAAAAAGCAGAGAGAGAAGGGGAAGCCCCGCGGGATGCTGGGATGTGACAGAAGAGGAGTCTAATTCTAATTGGGTAATTAACAGCGAGTTATCTCTGTGTCTCCCCCAGGAAGGAGAAGGCTCAGTTGCTAATGATGTAATGATAGATAATTACTCCTCCCATCTGCTCCTCGGGGGCCTGTGGGAGCTCCGACCCTGCAGAGCGGCGGCTAATAGCCCGGGGCATTCAGGAGCGTGCGGAAACTGCTCCGCTGGGAACTGACACTGAACTACTGGGCCTGGCGGGGAACAAAGTCTCAGAGATATTTCACTTAGCAAAACACTCAAGCTTTTTTTTTTTTTCTTTCTCTAAAATGAAAAATATGTTCACCCCTTGTATGCTGGAAGCATTCGTCTCTCCTTGTTCTGCCGATCAGCTCCCTTTAGATTGCAAGCTCTTCAACAGCTTTTAAAAAAAATCCCTAGCCCCCATTGTCATAAATATATTTGTATCATTAATAAATGAGTGGATTATACAACATTCTATCATTATACATATACTGGGATTATTTATTGTGACAGAATGTTTATAATTATGATTATAATTATTATTATTTGTATTTGCTGTTTGTTTATTATATGTATTATTTTACGTATTATTTGTATTTATTCATTTATTATGCATTGTTTTTATTTATTATATATTTATTATCTATGATTGTAATTATGTATTGTCATTTTGTATGTTTATTTGTATTTATTTCTCTTCATTTTATGTATTATTTTTATTTATGTATTATTTGATTCATTTATTTGTATACATTTTATGTATTTATTTTATGTACCATTTTCATTTTTTATTTAATTTATTATATTTCTTTTTATGTATTTATTTTATATACTATTTTCATTTTTTTATTTAATTTATTATATTTATTTTTATGTATTTATTTTATGTACCATTTTCATTTTTTTATTTAATTTATTATATTTATTTTTATGTATTTATTTTATGTACTATTTTTATTTTTTTATTTAATTTATTATATTTATTTTTATGTATTTATTTTATGTACCATTTTCATTTTTTTATTTAATTTATTATATTTATTTTTATATATTTATTTTATATACTATTTTTATTTTTTTTATTTAATTTATTATATTTATTTTATGTACCATTTTCATTTTTTTATTTAATTTATTATATTTATTTTTATGTATTTATTTTATGTACCATTTTTATTTTTTTTATTTAATTTATTATATTTATGTTTATATATTTATTTTATGTACCATTTTCATTTTTTTATTTAATTTATTATATTTATTTTTATATATTTATTTTATGTACCATTTTCATTTTTTTATTTAATTTATTATATTTATTTTTATGTATTTATTTTATGTACCATTTTTATTTTTTTATTTAATTTATTATATTTATGTTTATATATTTATTTTATGTACCATTTTCATTTTTTTATTTAATTTATTATATTTATTTTTATATATTTATTTTATGTACCATTTTCATTTTTTATTTAATTTATTATATTTATTTTTATGTATTTATTTTATGTACTATTTTTATTTTTTTATTTAATTTATTATATTTATTTTTATGTATTTATTTTATGTACCATTTTCATTTTTTTATTTAATTTATTATATTTATTTTTATATATTTATTTTATATACTATTTTTATTTTTTTTATTTAATTTATTATATTTATTTTATGTACCATTTTCATTTTTTTATTTAATTTATTATATTTATTTTTATGTATTTATTTTATGTACCATTTTTATTTTTTTTATTTAATTTATTATATTTATGTTTATATATTTATTTTATGTACCATTTTCATTTTTTTATTTAATTTATTATATTTATTTTTATATATTTATTTTATGTACCATTTTCATTTTTTTATTTAATTTATTATATTTATTTTTATGTATTTATTTTATGTACCATTTTTATTTTTTTTATTTAATTTATTATATTTATGTTTATATATTTATTTTATGTACCATTTTCATTTTTTTTATTTAATTTATTATATTTATTTTTATGTATTTATTTTATGTACTATTTAATTTTTTTATTTAATTTATTATATTTATATTTATTTTATATCGGTTATTGATTGCTTTATATGTTACTCTGTATGTCCAATGTATGTAACCCACTTATTGTACAGCGCTGCAGAATATGTTGGCACTTCATATATGTTAATAATAATAATAATACTATTTTTATTTGTTTTATTTAGTTTATTATATTTATTTGTATGTATTTATTTTATGTACTATTTTCATTTGTTTTATTTAATTTATTTATTTTTATGTATTTATTTCATTTTTATGCATCATTTTTATTTAGGTATTATTTTATAAATGTTCATTTATTTGTACACATTTTTTCCTGTATTTATTTTATGTACAATTGTCATTGTTTTATTAATTTATTATATTTTTTTTTTGTATTATTTGTTTATTATTAATGATGGGTAAAATTTTCCACCAGGCATAGAAAAAAATGATTTGCGCTAAATTTCGGCGTTTCGCAAAATTTTCCCCCATTTCTCAAATCTTTTGAAAGATTCCAGAATTTTTCGCCAAAGCAAAATGGGACAGATTCGCTCATTCCTATTTATTATACATGATTTTATTTATATATTTTCTTTATTATATTTATTTTTATGTATTTATTCCATTAGTTTGTATTTATTTTATGATTTTTCATTTATTTGTATAAATATTATTTATTATGTATTTATTTTTTTTACTATTTTTATTTATTTGTTTTATGAATTGATTATATTTATTTATTTATTTTATTTATATTTATTTTCCATATTTTGCATATTATTTTGCTCACAAGCTTGTTTTTTTTCCCCATTACCAGTTTTAATATGAAACTAGAACCAGATCATCACTTGACAGAATAATTTGCTCCTAAAAACTCAATGAAAATGACAGATGGTTTCTGCATTACAGTTTTGGAAATCTGATCTCACAAAACCTTTTCTCTAGCATGATGTCATGGGGGCGGGGCCAATTGCTGATCGCCATGTCAACCTTGACAATTCTAATGTTTTTGTTGTTTTTTGAACTACACGGGGCAAACAGGGGAGTTGAAGCTACTTTTTCTTTGTTCCTTGCAAGGTAAATACTTAGATGTTAATAGTATCCCCTTGCCCTTACTCTTTGTTGTACACAGTGGCAGTTTAATGATATGTGGGGCCCCTAGGCTACACTTTGTACAGGCCCCCCCTTCTAGGCTGTATTTAGGGAGACACAAGACCACAATCATCAGGCAAAGCAAGGGGTCCATGTGATTGGGGGGGCCCATCTAGCTTTTTAAAATGATTATTTCCCCTACTCTTCCAAATCTCTTTTACTTATTATTATTATTATTTATGCTGGCCAGGTTGGTTGGTTAGTAGGTTGGTTAGGGGTCTCCCAGACCACCAGGTCCCGCCTTCTGCCTACTTTCCCAAGGATGCTGTTCCTTACCAGCAGAGGGGTCAGTCTAGGTACACTAGGCCCTACTTACCCTAGTCCCTATCTTTCTGGGTAAACACCGCCAGGACACTAGTCCCTCACTTTCTCCTCATTGGAGCCTCAGCTGCTCATATCTTCACTCTGTTCTCACCACCTAACAAATCTCTCCTATCACTATCTCCCCTTTTGCCTTAGTGAGGTGGCCTATCTCAGGCTCCCTGGCATCATGCACTATCCCCTTTCTCATCAGCCAAAAGAGGTAGTGGCCTCTATAATAGCTTCTCCATCCACTTCCCAACATCACCACCTGGTGGTTGAACAAGAAATCACAACAGTTTTAGTAAAAAAACCATATTATCCCTCCTTGCATACAGAGTCAGCCTGGAGGGGGTGGTTAAGCCATTGGGAAATCAGCAGGTTAATGTATCTTAAGGTAGGTTGGGTTTTCTGATCAGCTAGTTTGCAAAATGTTATGGGCAGCTTTCCCCCAATAGAAGAATAGTCTTTTCATAGATTAATGGCATCTCATACCTCACTGTGCCAACAGCTGGAATTCTGTTGAGAGGAGAAATAAGGTGCCCCTGGTGCCCCTGGGTATCAGGCATCCAGAACTTATGTGAGGTTTAGGGGGTGCCTACACTGCTTAAGGTGTCAAGTGGCCAGGCTGGGGAATGTTTGCCAATACTGGGTGCCCAAGGTTGAAGCACTAGCGTGCTACTGTTGGTTATGGTCACCTTGAAGAAGGGTCCCGGTGGGGTATTCTGGTTGGCCAATCTCAATGACCCACTTATCACTCCTGTGGGAGGTGCCCAGCAAGGTTGGTAGTAGCCCCTTTTGGTGATTTTACTTTGGGCAAGCATTCCATATTGGGGTGTATAGATTTTATCCATGTTAATTGTTACTTTGATTCTATGGTTGTGTAACCCCTATTTGGCTGTAAAACTGGCCAAGCACGGCTAGTGTAGGTTTAGAGCATGGGGTACATGCGACTCAATCCTTCAGGATGGGCCTTCGCTATGTGGAAGTAACCAGGGAACCAGGGGTGATGTATAACTACAACTCACTGTAGCTGGGTGCAGTGCAATTTAGCAAAGATGGACGCCAGAAGGTTCTTGCAGTTGAGCAATAGACAGGTTTATTGTCAAAGACAATCAATGTGCATGGTTAGTGCAATATACTCACATAAAGATGTTATATGATAGTACTCCCAGAGGACAGCCAAGAGAGGATGCACACCGGTTTATCCCACCTCTGTTGGGAGTCTTGGCAGGGTAAATGCACCGGGACAGCTTGGCATCCCTATGGAAGCAGCCAGGATAGATACCTCAGCCCTCAGGTTGGATACCCCTAGCTTGAGAGTCCTACAGCCGACTGTGGAACAGGGTTTAGGTACTGCCTGTCTCCTGTGTCTTAACCGTGGCCCTATGCTGAGGCAACAGTGCCTGAGAGGTACTTCCAGCTACTTTCCTTGGTGGAGCCCAAACTGCTCTTGCTTCCTTCCCTCTCTATCTCACCCTCCTAGAGAGTGCTCCACAAGAGTAACTATCTAACTGGTCCTCGTTCACGGGGTCCCTGTCCCCGACTTCACTAGAGTAGGTGATGACTCTAGGGTAAATTATGGCTTTACTGGGGCCCAGTGGTTCCCAGCCTTCACCTGAGACACAGAGGCAGCCAAAGAGGAAGCCACACCCCCTTGCTAAACACTATATTGGGGTGCAAGGGGTGTGATCAACCATAATAAGGCATAAGGCAAACTCTAAACTGATACATGGGACTTTGCCCAGTAGCAGTACAAACCAAGGAAGCTGTAGGGTTTAAAGCCATAGGGGCATGTTAACCCTATGGGTCCCTACAATTGTTATATAATTTGTATGTCATTTCTGTAGGACCTGAGGCGCGTTATAGGCGTCCTCGTCGTCTCCAGAGGAGGAGGTGTAAGCACGGCCTGCTAGCTTGATTTCAACAGAATCACAATGGTTACAGTGGAGTAATACACTTGCTACTCACTCTTTAAAACTAGACATATTGGTCCATTATTGGTCCATTGTGGGTCAAAATTGTGCTATGCACTGCCAGCACTTTTATACTGAAGGAGAGAAGTTGTGGTGTATCTCCGACACCTTCATCAGTTACTCAGTGCTCAATGTATGACCTTGCCAGGCAACCCCAACTTAGCTTCTCAGCCTCACTTCTTTAGCCCCGAGGGTGTGACTTGGTACAGTGAGTACAGACACAACATGTGATATGGAAAAGCAATGGATGGCCGACTACCTACATTTGATTTTAGTTGTGGAGAAGCCCAGGACAAAAGAGAGCCCCCCCCCCCCATAGTCTTCAGCTTCAGTCAATCTGGCTCCTGTATTTCAGCAATAGTTGAAGGCCACAGCTCGGACACCATTGCTCTGCATTATTATTGCCAGGAACCGGCCCTACTATCTCCATCTTGCACCTTTAGGGGGTGCCTACACTGTTTAAAATGCCAGACTCGGGAATACTTGCCCATACTGGAAGCCTGAGCCCAAGTTTGAAGCTCTAGCATGCTAGTGTTGGTTATGGTCACCTTGAAGAAGGGTCCCAAGAGGGTATTCTGCTTGGCTGATCTCAATTGCCCACTTACTGTGGGAGGTGACCAGCGAGGCAGGTAGTCCCTTTTGGTGGTTTTACTTTGGGCAAACATTCCATATTGAAGAAGGGTCCCAGGAGGGTATTCTGGTTGGCTGATCTCAATTGCCCACTTACTGTGGGAGGTGACCAGCGAGGCAGGTAGCCCCTTTTAGTGGTTTTACTTTGGGCAAGCATTCCATATCGATGAAGGGTCCCAGGAAGGTATTCTGGTCGGCTGATCTCAATTGCCCAATTACTGTGGGAGGTGGCCAGCGGGGCAGGTAGCCCCTTTTGGTGGTTTTACTTTGGGCAAGCATTCCACATCGAAGAAGGGTCCCAGGAGAGTATTCTGGTTGGCTGATCTCAATTGCCCACTTACTGTGGAAGGTGGCCAGCGGGGCAGGTAGCCCCTTATGGTGGTTTTACTTTGGGCAAGCATTCCATATCGAAGAAGGGTCCCAGTAGGGTATTCTGGTTGGCTGATCTCAATTGCCCACTTACTGTGGGAGGTGGCCAGTGAGGCAGGTAGCACCTTTTGGTGGTTTAACTTTGGGCAAGCATTCCATATCGAAGAGTGGTCCACCATGTCCTACTGTTGCCATCTTTCCATACTGTCGCCATCTTGCTCTGCTATACCTACTCCTCCAAACATTTTCTACCTGTAACTACCTCTTTGCCAGGCCATAGACATGGTCAAGGGCAGTTGCACCAATTCTCACTGGATCTTCCTACTCCCATACAATTGTATTCAATATTGACATGTTCTTATCCACATTTCTTAACATTGTCTAGAGCAGGGAAGAGGAAAGGAACACAAGGAGGGTTCTAGAGATGCCTTAGGGAAACACCTTGCCTATAGAGATATTGGCCTCCAACTCATCCAGTTATAGAATTACCTATTCCTAGCAACTTTGCAATTGGTCTTCATTTATTTTTTTATATTTTTCAAGCTATTTGCCACTTCTACATTTTTCCACACTGCACCTCCTCCTGTGAGTAGGGGAACCCTTTTTATTACTTTAGGAAACCTGGCACCTTTGTAACTAAGGGATCTACTCCCCCTCCCAAGTTATCAGGACACCTAGCTGGGTACCTCAATGCTCAATAACTAAAGGTTTGGGAAAAACTTGACCCTCCTACACTTGGGACTTAATTAGAGATCAGTGGGCCAGGCCCCTTATGTGATCCAGGCATTAGCCAAGCTCCACACAATTAGATCAGCGATCCCTTGGGGCTAAAGGTGGCCATACACGGGAAGATTAGCTGTTTGGCAGGGTTGCCTAGTGTGGATCTTCTCCCGATATGTCCACCTAAAGGTGGGTGGTATCAGGCTAATTCAGTCATTTGGCTCTAGGGGCAAATGATCGAATTACAACAACAGGCATGGGCGCCATTGGATCGGGGATCATATCGGTCCCTGGTTCGACAGAAGATCAAACCTGCCCGATCAAGATCTTAGATAAGCGAGATAGGCAGGCACTCCGGAATTCCATTGAGGTTGAATAAAACTCAGGTATAAAGTAAAATCAATGTAATTTATTGAATTATACACGTAAATGCTATAAAGCCTTACGCGTTTCGTACCATACTGGGTACTTAATCATAGGCTAGATAACATCCTATAGACACAAGGTATTTAATTTTATTTAAAATACCTTTAAATACCTAGCCTATGATTAAGTACCCAGTATGGTACGAAACGCGTAAGGCTTTATAGCATTTACGTGTATAATTCAATAAATTACATTGATTTTACTTTATACCTGAGCTTTATTTAACCTCAATGGAATTCTGGAGTGCCTGCCTATCTCGTTTATCTGATTCCTAATTGGCTCCCCTTGCTGAGGGTCTGGGGCATGAGCACCTGGACCACCATGTACCATGGGTAAGCTCCTTCTCTACTATATCTGCTTAGATCTATATATCTCATGAGGATTTACAATTAAGATCTTGCCAATTTTAGGCCATATCTCAGTCGGGTAGGTCCGTCGGGGGTTCCCATACATGGTCTAAAGGACCTGAATTGGCCTGTGTATAGCCATGTTAAGATTGCCACCTTTGATCGGCAAACTATCAAGACAGGGGGTGGAGTGGGAGACTTTGGTGGGGAGGGTTAATGTCAGGGGTGGGCCTGTGGCTTTGAGATACGTCGGCCTGTGATTGGCCAGATTGCATCCTTCTGAAATCCAGACAGACATTTTTGAACCAAACAACTTGTTTAAAATCTGGACTGTCCAGCTCAGAACCAAATATCTGGCAACCCTAGGCCCTAGCCAAAGGCACTAGGCCAAGCCGTAATAGTAATGATGTTGTTGGAAAGGATAATAACTACAAAAGCTGAACTGTAAACGCGTCAACACGTCTAATAAGAGCAATCTCAGTGGATTTTCCAGGTTTAACGGTTCCCTAGAGGGCAACATACTTAAATACCCCTGAAGTGGGAGCGAAACTGTGCATTTGACTGCTGGGGGAGGCGGCTGAGGTTAGTTTCATGGAGATACATCCTCAATACTTCAATAAATTCTGCATCAAGGCCCGGCACGGGTACAGGTTCTTTCTCTTCACCAATAAACCTGGCAGGAACCAACCAGCAACCATAAAACCGCCTTCCTATTGAACCCACAACTGGCAGCCAGCTTGGGTTTCTCCTCAGGACCTTTGTGGAGCAGCCTGGAACCCCAAGTCCCATTGTCCTCCTCACCTAATTGATGGACAATGATTTCAACCATTGCATCTCTGTGGCTCCTCCTCTCGCTCCCATCTCCCTTGAGGTGTTCGTGCTTCCTGAATCGACAGGGGGTGAGCGGATACGTAGAAGAGGGGGACATAACACTTTGGGGGATGTTTCCCTTACACCTTGACCCTGACTCTTCCCTCCAAAGCTTTACAGAACCACCAACCTCGGCCCCATGCAAAAGGTGAGAAAAATTCTTTAGCGTGTTATAGAATGTACTATTCCTAGCAACTTTGCAATTGGTCTTCATTATTTATTTTTTATAGTTATTGAATTATTTGCCTTTAGTTGCCTACATCTTCCCAGCTTTCTCATGGGGGCCACCTACCACCGCCAGCCAAAATCCTTAAGGCTACAATTTTATTGTTTTTGTTACTTTTAATTCCTTATCTTTCTATTTAGTTCCTCTTCCATTCATATTTCCATCTCTCGTTCACACCACTGCCTAGTTGCTAAGGGAAACAAGACCTTAGCAACCAGATGCTGAAATTCCAAAAGATATGAAAAGCTACAAAAGATAAAAAAATGAAAACCAATGGCAAATTGTCTCAGAATATCAATGTCTATATCATAGTAATAGTCAATTTCAAGGTGGACAACCCCTAATTTACACTGCATTGGGCCTGGGATACTATGAAGGCACCTGCGTCGGCAATTAGCCTTTGTACCTGCAGCAAACTTGTGCTTTTTGGTAAAAAAAAAAAAAAAGGCCAACTTGATGCTGGGATTAGCTTGGTAGATCTTGGTTGACCCTAACTGACCATGACTGATCAGACCCTCCACCACCAATTGCTTCTCCTACTAGAGAGGGACTCAAAGCACGAGCCAGTGGTCTTGAGGAGAACAATGAAGGCTGAGAAGGAGTCTACTAATACAACATGACATATCCAATTGCTAGCACATTTCCGATTGGTCTACAGCAGTGATCCTCAACCAGTGGCTCAGGGTCAACATGCTGCTCCACAACCCCTTGGATGTTGCTTCCAGTGGCCTCAAAGCAGGTGGTTATTTTTGGTTGCATAAAAACCAGGTGTTCTGCAAAACAGAGCCTTTTATAGGTTGCCAGTCCACAGAGAGGCTACCAAAAAGCCAATTACAGCCCTCATTTGGAACCTCCAGAAACTTTTTTCATTCCTGTGTTGCTCTCTAGGTTGGGAACCCCATGTCCCCTGGTCTACAGTTTTTATTGCATTGTAAACCGATGACCAGGTAGGTAGGTCAGGATCACTGCCCCCCTTAACCCCAAAAACGGCTCACTGTGAGGCTACCTTCTATTGTTCCAATTATAAACTTCTGTACTGCTCAAAAATAGTTAAAACTTGGTTTATTTCAACCAATTAAAGACATTATCAGCCCCATGTGACTAGCCTAACGCGTTTCATGCTTACCTAGCATGTAATCATAGGCTCCAAAGGTGGGGTATGAATCAACACAATATATATATAGACCAGACCCCTCCTTCCCATGGTTAAAACCAATCTGAATTTTAAGCTACTCACTGGTTTCTAGGATAACTGGAGCCCCAGCAACCAATGGGCTCCAATTCCAGACAGTAGAGGTGCATGAAAGTTCTGCAGAGCTTGATGGACATGGGTTATTAGTCCCAGTACTATAATATGTTTCCTTCATCAGGTTCAGCTTCCGCTCCTATCGTTGGGTTCTTGCAATGATGTTTGCAATTGTGGAGCTCAACAGGACCCCTCAGTCCTTGCCCAACATGACATTGGGTGTAGGAGTGTTGGATACGTGCAGCAGTGCCAGCAGAGCTCTGAAGGGTGCAGCCTGGCTCCTGTCTGGGGCCCCTGGTGGAACTTTAACTCATCATTGTCAGAGGTCTTCTTCTCAACTGGCCGCAGTGCTCGCCGACTCAGGGGCTGACTCTGTGCTGAGCGTTGCAAATGTACTGGGGCTGTACAGGTACCCACAGGTGAGAAGGGAGAGGGGCAAGAGGGAGAAGGGGCGGAGTAAAGGGATATTATATGGACCATTCATGGATTTGCGTTTGCTGAGTAGAACATGAATATTTGGGGGCAGAATAATTTATTTTCTGATGTTGGTGGCCCAGGGGCAGATTCTCTGTTGGCCCTATGACCAGCTGTCAATTGATAATAATTGTAACTATATCAATAGGACGCTATCACTCATTAGATGTTCTCTTCTTCAGGTCAGTTATTTCATTCCTCCTCCTGAGCTCAGCAACCGAGTCCTCTTCCCCACATCCCTCAGCGTGGCCCCTGCTCTAACAGCACAGGCTAAAGGCCTTATTCGACTTCTTCAGTTCTTTGGCTGGTCCTGGGTGGGCGTCCTTGTCCAGGAGGGAAGTGTCTCGACAGTAGCTCAGACGTTCCTCAGGGAACTTGAAGGCTCAGGAATCTGTGTAGCCTTCAAAGAGAACGTTCCCTCTGTATCAGCGGACGTCAGTCGGATAGTGTCAGTTGTCAGAGAGTCCACAGCTACGGTGGTGGTGGTGTTCTCCCTTGAGGCTTATCTGAATCCTGTACTTCTGGACTTGGCCCTTAAAGGAGACAGTAGACCAAGGATCTGGTTGACCACTGAAGGCTGGTCCACATCTCCAGGGCTGGTAGCTCCTTGGCTCTCCCAGTTCCTTCGGGGATCTCTGGGTCTCGTTCTTCGTAATGGAGCTGCCCCTGGATTCAAAGAGTTTGTCTTTGGGTTACAACCCAGCACCCTACACAAAGACCCATTTCTTATAGAGTTCTGGGAGGAAGCATTTGGGTGTCGTTGGGATGCAAGTGCAGATACTTCTTCCTTTACTCCTAATCTAACAGTCTCATCCATATCTCCTTCAACAACTCCCACTTTTTCATCTACAACGTCCTCCTCTCCTCACCAAGTATTATGCACAGGTAAAGAGAAACCAGGTTCTCTTCAGCTCTTCTCAGATATTGGAGACCTCCGAGTGACGTACAATGTCTACAAGGCGGTGAGGATGGTGTCCGGAGCTCTGAGGGATATGTCCAAGTGCAGAGATGGAGAAGGGCCACTGCCTGGGGGCAAATGTGTCAACATGAGTGATTTCAAACCATGGCAGGTGAGATGGAGAAGGTAGATGGAGATGTTTTTTGCTCACTTTTCTATTATTTACTCCTTCTTTTTGTCCATCTTCCCTTAGTTCCATCAGTACCTCCGCCGAGTACATACCAAGGGGAATATTGGAGATGATTTGTATTTTGACGTGTTGGGAAATGCTCCGGCCGTATATGACATCATTAATTGGCAATCAGCTCCTTCAGGAAGCACCGGTTGGGTAACGGTGGGCAGCTATGAAAGTGGCGCCCCTCCTGGGCAAGACATGCTCATTAATGACAATTTTATCCACTGGGCAGAAGGTATTAAGAAGGTACAAGAACATAATTTTCTAATCATGATTCCTATGTTTCTAACTACCTATTTGGCTGTTGTTGTGGGCTAGTTCTGTATTGGTTTACACGGCCAGAGGTTGTCCGGCTAAGTTCAATGGTACCTGGGACACAGGGTTAAGTGTACAATCTCCGTTGGCTCACATAGGTTCTTCTCTTCTTCTCTTCCTCTTCTACCTTCTTTACTATCAAGTTACTGCATTAAAGCTTTAAATAGAAACTAAAAAAAATAGAATTATTACTGGAGTAAGAGGTGTAATGTCTCCCTTACGGCCCATGTGGGGCACTATTGCTGCCACCTGAATCTTCTACCATCTTGTGCCACCAACGTAGTCATCATACAGTGTAGCGGTTTCTGTGAATGAAGGGCTGGGGGACTTCCCTGAGTTTGAGATAACCCTTGCTCCAAGGACAATGACCCCCCTCCAAGTTTGGCCTAATGTAAGGCAATGGTGGCTTCTGGGTGAAGACTGGATGAAAGAGGTCTCTATAGAACCTGACTCTGTGATTATATAAGCTCTTTAGCCAAGAGCCCTGCTTTTCTCCTGACTACATCTCCCAAGTCCCCCCAACCTTCAGGAAGCACCAGTAATGGTAACGGTGGGCAGCTATGAAAGTGGCGCCCATCCTGGGCAAGACATGCTCATTAATGACAATTTTATCCACTGGGCAGAAGGTATTTAGAAGGTACAAGAACACAATTTTCTATTTATGATGTAAAGATAATCTATAATATTACTAACTGCCTGTTTTGCTGTTGTAGTGGCCTAGTTCTGTATGCTCCGAGCATTGCACACCTGGCTTCAGGAAAGCAATACGGCAGGGACAACCCAACTGCTGCTTCGATTGTGTTCCGTGCTCTTCTGGAGAGGTCTCCAATCAGACTGGTAAGTGTTGTCCTGAGCTCAGGTGGAACATTTTAGAAATTAGATTATATTAGATATAGATTTTGATGTGGTGGCCAATAATTCCAAATGGTCTGTTCCATGTTAACTCTAATATGTGTCCTCCTCAGACTCCGTAGAGTGCTACCTGTGCTCAGATGATGAATGGCCAAATTCTGCCCGTAACCACTGCCTGTCCCGCGCCATAGAGCTGCTGTCCCTCTCTGAACCTTTTGGTCTCTCCCTTGGGACCACCGCTGTAATAGGATCTCTCCTGCCGGCTGCTGTCCTTGTCATTTTCATCAGGAACCGAGACACTCCACTAGTCCGGGCCAATAACCGTGGACTCAGCTTCCTCCTGCTGGCTGCACTCTTGTTGTCTTTTCTCTGTCCCTTGCTGCTCCTTTTCCCACCAGGAACCTTCTTGTGCTTTATACGCCAAGCAGCCTTCGGGATACTCTTCGCTCTTTGCATATCATGCCTCCTGGCCAAGACTGTCATCGTTGTGTTGGCCTTCCGAGCCAACCAGCTTGGCAAAGGTCTCATGTTAATTATGGGACCACGTAGTCCTATCTTGATCGCTCTCTCTTGCACTGTATTCCAGCTTACCCTCTGTCTCTCCTGGATAATCCAGTCCCCGCCCTTTCCTGAGCAAGATATTAAAAGTCAGGTGGGAACGATCACCATCAAGTGCAATGAGGGCCTTGGCTTCTGGTTTATGCTAGGCTACTTGGGCCTGCTCTCCACCATCTGTTTTGTGGCTGCCTTTCTGGCAAGGAAGTTACCCGGAGCCTTCAATGAGGCTACACACATTACCTTCAGCATGGTGGTCTTCCTTTGTGTTTGGGTTTCTTTTGTGCCAGCCTACCTTAGCACCCACGGGAAGCTTGCCGTAGCAACCGAGATCTTTGCCATTCTGTCCTCCAGTGCTGGCCTCCTCTTTTGCATCTTCTCGCCCAAATGTTACATCATTTTACTAAAGCCCCAGCTCAACACCCGGCCATTGGTCTCCGGCCATCACAGAAGAAGACCAGGCTCCCACTGACACATTCCACAACCCCAAAGCAAAAGACTTCTAGCTCCTGTTGATAATTCATCTACATATGAAAATAAATAAATCTCTATCAATGTTGGTGTCTTATGTCCATCTGTCTGGGGCCTTGTTATGAGCTAAGCCCTCTATCCCCTCAGTTCTTCCACTCTCTGTCCTTTGGGGGGGCATTTTCTACAAGGATCCCAACATACTATCCCATTGCTATTTCCATATATAACCCCCCCTCCAACATCTGTGTGCCCCTTCCCTTTCTCAGGCTCCCCCTCCAACTGCCTCCATGACCTGAGATTCCTGGCAGGTGTGCTTGGCCTGATTAGTTTGTTAATTATAGATACACGTTTTTTCCAGCTCACCTTCACCCAGTACTAATTTAGGACTTTTGGGTTTGTTTTCTCTTTAGGTCTATGTTTATATAGTGGTGAAAAAACAAGAACCTGTGTAGACTAATGCTAAACACTGGCCCAGAGTCAGACTGAGCCTCCGCAGGCTCACTAGAGGCCCCAATTACAAGTGATGTTGCCCATACTAACCATGAAAATCTTGGTCGGCTTACTCTCTGACCAAGACGTTCCTAACTCAACCCCCGATTACGGACACAAATAATAGCTGTGTGTGTGCAGTGGGGGAAGGGTGGAGGTTCTAGAGTGGAGGGAGGAAGGTCTGCGACTTCAGTCAGAGGTGTCCTGGAGGGACAGCTCTGATGGGGGGACAGCCCAGTCCAACCCTGCCCACTAGGTAGGGTTGCCACCTCTGCTGGCTTTTCAGTGAGTCCTGCCCAGTTTTCCTACTTTGGAAAACCAGGCAGAAGGTTTTGACCCGGACAGCCCTTCCAAGAACCGGACTCTCTGGGTCAAAACCGGACAGGTGACCTCTAGGAGACATTAATGTCAGTGGGCGGGGCTATGACCAAGTCAATCTCAGTGAGTCCAGCCACAATTAAGAGCTATGTGTGTGCAGGGGGGAAGGGTGGAGGTTCCAGAGTAGGTTGAGGAAGGTCTGCTGTGTCTGGGGTTGGGGGGGTCCTGAGGGGACAGCTCCGATGGGCCCCAGACACCCCAGTCCAAGACTGTCCACTAGGTAGGGTTGCCACCTATGCTGGTTTTCTCGAGGGGCAGGGGGCTGGTGGTGATGTCACAGGGCATGAAAGAGGTGGACGTTGATGAGAGTGGGCGGGGCTATGACCATTTCAATCTCAGTGAGTCCCGCCCAGATTTTCTAATTTGGAAAACCAGGCAGAAGGTTTTGACCCCGACAGCCCTTCCAAAAACCGGATTGTCTGGGTCAAAACCGGACAGATGACCCCTTGGAGAAGAGGGTGTGGAAGAGGCGGACGGTGATGTCAGTGGACGGGGCTATGACCAAGTTAATCTAAGTGAGACCGGCCACAAATAAGAGCTATGTGTGTGAGGGGGGGGCAGGGTGGAGGTTCCAGAGTAGGTTGAGGAAGGTCTGCTGTGTCTGGGGTTGGGGGTGTCCTGAGGGGACAGCTCCAATGGGCCCCGGACACCCCAGTCCAACCCTGCCCACTAGGTAGGGGTGCCACCTCTGCCGGCTTTTCTCGAGGGATAGGGGGCTGGTAGTGATGTCACCCTAACCACTGGTTTATAATATCCTTATCATTTACAGTAGGGGGTACAGTATCCCTTATAATACATGAGTGATACTCAGAGTTCCCTGTATAACTCAGCCTGCAGCCTTGTGCCTTTATATGGGGGGCACAGAACCCCTCAGTGACTGCTAATATCCTTATCATTTACAGTAGGGGGTACATTATCCCTTATAATACATGAGTGATACTCAGAGTTCCCTGTATAACTCAGCCTGCAGCCTTGTGCCTTTATATGGGGGGCACAGAACCCCCCAGTGACTGCTAATATCCTTATCATTTACAGTAGGGGGTACATTATCCCTTATAATACATGAGTGATACTCAGAGTTCCCTGTATAACTCAGCCTGCAGCCTTGTGCCTTTATATGGGGGGCACAGAACCCCTCAGTGACTGCTAATATCCTTATCATTTACAGTAGGGGGTACATTACCCCTTATAATACATGAGTGATACTCAGAGTTCCCTGTATAACTCAGCCTGCAGCCTTGTGCCTTTATATGGGGGGCACAGAACCCCTCAGTGACTGCTAATATCCTTATCATTTACAGTAGGGGGTACATTATCCCTTATAATACATGAGTGATACTCAGAGTTCCCTGTATAACTCAGCCTGCAGCCTTGTGCCTTTATATGGGCACAGAACCCCTCAGTGACTGCTAATATCCTTATCATTTACAGTAGGGGGTACAGTATCCCTTATAATACATGAGTGATACTCAGAGTTCCCTGTATAACTCAGCCTGCAGCCTTGTGCCTTTATATGGGGGGCACAGAACCCCTCAGTGACTGCTAATATCCTTATCATTTACAGTAGGGGGTACATTATCCCTTATAATACATGAGTGATACTCAGAGTTCCCTGTATAACTCAGCCTGCAGCCTTGTGCCTTTATATGGGGGGCACAGAACCCCTCAGTGACTGCTAATATCCTTATCATTTACAGTAGGGGGTACATTACCCCTTATAATACATGAGTGATACTCAGAGTTCCCTGTATAACTCAGCCTGCAGCCTTGTGCCTTTATATGGGCACAGAACCCCTCAGTGACTGCTAATATCCTTATCATTTACAGTAGGGGGTACATTATCCCTTATAATACATGAGTGATACTCAGAGTTCCCTGTATAACTCAGCCTGCAGCCTTGTGCCTTTATATGGGCCCAGAACCCCTCAGTGACTGCTAATATCCTTATCATTTACAGTAGGGGGTACATTATCCCTTATAATACATGAGTGATACCCAGAGTTCCCTGTATAACTCAGCCTGCAGCCTTGTGCCTTTATATGGGGGCACAGAACCCCTCAGTGACTGCTAATATCCTTATCATTTACAGTAGGGGGTACATTATCCCTTATAATACATGAGTGATACTCAGAGTTCCCTGTATAACTCAGCCTGCAGCCTTGTGCCTTTATATGGGCACAGAAACCCCTCAGTGACTGCTAATATCCTTATCATTTACAGTAGGGGGTACATTATCCCTTATAATACATGAGTGATACTCAGTTCCCTGTATAACTCAGCCTGCAGCCTTGTGCCTTTATATGGGGGGCACAGAACCCCTCAGTGACTGCTAATATCCTTATCATTTACAGTAGGGGGTACATTATCCCTTATAATACACAAGTGATACTCAGAGTTCCCTGTACAGTTCCCCACAGTCTGGGTGCTTCTATACAGTAGCACATCTCCTGACTGACCCCCAATATCCCATAATGCACAGTAGAGGGTACAATTTCCCCAGATCACTTACTGAGAAAACTCTAATGACAGTCTGGCTGCCTCTGAGCCCGTGTATTACTTTCCCTTCTGATTGCCCTTTGTCTATCTCTCCACCCCCTGCCCCTACCCCCCCCCCCCCCCCCCCCCCCCCACGGGCAGGTCAGTGCTGATAGCAGCAGATTTAATAGCTCAGAAATGCTGAGACACAGAGAAAAGTCAGTGCTGCTCTGAAGGTACAGTCCCAACCCACTATGTGCCTTCCCAGGTACCAGTGCAGGCAGCAGCAAGCCAGTCCCGGTACATGACACTACTGGCTGCCATTATATCTCTTGCCTTTGTGTTTTACAGAAGCGGCTGCCCATTAAGCCCCCGTGCCGAGTTTCCATGGCTCCGTTATTCAGGATCATTATCTGCTTGCTGGTGAGTAAACTGATGAACTTGGGCAAATGTTGGAAGAAAATGGTAGAATTTCCATCCTGCTCATAAGAGATAGGGTAGGTGTATGTAGAAGATGTGAAATCTTTGGATATTACTGAAAAACAAACTTAGAAAATTAGAATTACTGTTAGTTCTCTTGGGTGGGTGGGCTGAAGGACCTTGGGTGGGCTAAAGGACCTTGGATGGGCTGAAGGACCTTGGGTGGGATGAAGGACCTTGGGTGGGCTGAAGGAACTTGGAAAGGCTGAGGAACCTTGGGTGGGCTGTAGGACCTTGGGTAGGATGAAGGACCTTGGGAGGGCTAAAGGACCTTGGGTGGGCTGAAGGACCTTGGGAGGGCTGAAGGGCCTTGGGTGGGCTGAAGGACCTTGGGAGGGCTAAAGGACCTTGGGTGGACTGAAGGACCTTGGGTGGGCTAAAGGACCTTGGGTGGGCTGAAGGACCTTAGGAGGGCTGTAAGACCTTGGGTGGGCTGTAGGACCTTGGGTGGGCTAAAGGACCTTGGGAGGGCTGAAGGACCTTGGGTGGGCTGTAGGACCTTGGGTGGGCTAAAGGACCTTGGGAGGGCTGAAGGACCTTGGGAGGGCTGAAGGACCTTGGGTGGGCTGAAGGACCTTGGGTGGGATCTGCCCAACATTCATGCTACTTACAACTCTTATTCTATCTTTTTACAATGGAAGTCCACAGCAGCTCCATCTCTCGGCTTTTGGAAGAAATTAGTCAGTGATGTGTTACCCAAACTAAAATTGGTTTACACGGTCAGAGGTTGTCCGGCTAAGTTCAATGGTACCTGGGACACAGGGTTAAGTGTACAATCTCCGTTGGCTCACATAGGTCCTTCTCTTCTTCTTCTCTTCTACCTTCTTTACTATCAAGTTACTGCATTAAAGCTTTAAATAGAAACTAAAAAAATAGAATTATTACTGGAGTAGGAGGCAGCTAGGTGTAATGTCTCCCTTAAGGCCCCTGTGGGGCACTATTGCTGCCACCTGAATCTTCTACCATCTTGTGCCACAACGTAGTCATCACACCGTGTAGCGGTTTCTGTGAATGAAGGGTTGGGGGACTTCCCAGAGACAATTACCCCCCCCCCCTTCCCCCGTGGTCACTAAACTTGGCCTAATGTAAGGCAATGGTGGGTTATGGGTGAAGACTGGAGGTCTCTACAGAACCTGACTCTGTGATTATATCAGCTCTTTAGCCAAGAGCCCTGCTTTTTTCCTAAGTGCCCCCAACCTTTATTCTCTGTCAGAAGTTTCATACTTTTCTTATCCAATCAGCTAAGCTTACATCTTTAGCCAATGAAACAGTAATATGTGCAATGTCTGGTCCAGCCTGGAGATAGCTGGTTGGATGTTATGGGTTGGGGTGCAAGGCCAAGGTCAAGCCTAAACACTTTAAATGTCTTTGTCTTCAGGCAGCAGAGGTGTTTGCAGACCAAACTCCAGCCTTTGACCGATCAGAAGTCCCATCTGTGACCTGGCCAGACTGGATGTCCTATCTCCCTGATTACCTCCCACTCTCCTCATTAGCCATCCCAGGCACCCATGACACCATGGCATTTTATGGAGGCAACCTTGCCGAGTGCCAGTGCTGGCGTCTACCCAACCAATACAAAGCTGGAATACGATTTCTGGATATTCGCTGCCGCCATTACCAAGACCGCCTGCCCATCCACCACGGTATTTCCTACCAGCGTACTGATTTCCCAATGGTTCTTAACGACACCGTAACCTTTTTGATGGAACACCCAATGGAGACCGTGATGATGAGGGTCAAGGAAGAGTACGACCCATACCAGAACACAAGAAGCTTTTACAAGAGTGTAGACGAGGCTGTGAAACAGGTGGGAGAACAATGGTTTCTGAGGACCACCAGGCTTCCCACCCTAGGAGAAGCCAGGGGCAAGATAGTTATATTACAGGACTTCTCTGCTGGTGGAGAAGGTCCAGCCTTTGGCCCCCCATATCCAGGGTCCATGAGCATTTCTGACGCCTACCAAGTCAACGATGATGCTGTTAAATGGACAGAGGTGTTGAGACACCTCAACGTTGCCCAAAATGGGGACCCAGAGAGGCCGTTCCTTACCTACACCTCAGGGGTACACTGGCTTCTCTACCCGCCTGAGACCTTGGCTCGGAAGATAAACCCTCGAGTATATGAGTATCTGAAAGGGAAGGCAGTTGGGGCAAAAAGGTCGGTAGGAGTTGTAATTATGGACTTTCCAGGGGCCGAACTCGTCAGGGAGATCATCTTGGACAACTGGAAGTAACTACAGTTCTGGTTTAGATGCTCTTTTAGCCGTATGCTTTAGGGAAAAAAGGGAAAGTTAGACTACATCATGGCTGCAAAAGTCAAGGACTAAAACACAAGCAAAAAAAATAAATGTAACATGAAAATAAACCAAGGTGGTGTTCAGAACACTTTGTGGTTGCTAGGGCCAAGGACTGTAGCCACTGGGTGGGGGGTGAAGATAAGGAGCAGGTAGTTGGAGTTGAACCCCACTGAATTCATCTATTAGCCTGACACTTGCCCTGCTTTTCATGGGAACTGTAGAGAATTTCCCAGTGTAATGGGGCGGAGCCCTGGAGGAAAGTAGGAGGAGTTGTGGTTAGATTTGGGCGTGGTCTATCAGATCAAGGAGTACGCATTATCTCTAGGGGGAACCAGAGAGCAGACATGACAAGGACATCGACACTATAAATGCTCAGTGCTTTGCCCCTTCCCAGCCCTCCAGGGCATATTCATGTTGGACTCAGCATGAGTTGGGGGTGGAGCTAAGGTCCCATAGGCAGAAGTCACATGTTTAATTTATCTCCAGACTGTTGGATCGCTTTATCTCCCCTAAAATTACTCTAAACCGCCCCCAGAATATCATACCTTTCTCATTTATTTAATGTCTCTAATTCAGCCAGTTCAACTACAGCTTTTAGTTACTTCTGTGTCTAGTGTCAAGCCCCGCCCCTTTCGCTTTCTGAGCCCTCCTTCTCTCTCTGACTATGATAGTTACATAGGGTTGAAAAAAGACCAGAGTCCATCAAGTTCAACCCATCCAAGTAAACCCAGCACCCACAACCTATACTTACCAATCTATACTGAACTGAAGCTCTTTTACATAATTCCTTGTCTAGTGTTAAGCTCCACCCCCTTTAGAACTCCTTCTGTCTCCAACTATGATGACCTCAAAGAAGTGCCTACTGGGCATGCTCACTACCTCTGCTCCAATGGAAATCAATCAGGCATGTGCAGTAGGCACCTCTTTGAGGTCATCATAGTTAGAGACAGAAGGAGCGCAGAAGGGGGTGGAGCTTAACACAAGACAAGGAAGTCGGTAAAAGAGCTGCAGTTCAGCTGCTTGTAATAGAGAAACAATATATATAAATCTGGATGCAGGGAAAAGGTATGTTATTCTGGGGGCTGTATAAAGTCATTTTATAGATTTACTTATTATTTAAATGCACTACAGGACATTAAAGCATGTTGTTATACTTCTGGGGGTTTCCTGCCCACATAAGCTCCTCCCATTACCCCTCCCTCAGCCATACCTAGTTCAGCGGCCACCCTCATCCCTACACTTTCATTTAACATGAACAAAAAATCCCATTATTCTAAATAGAAAGTTCCATTTCTTCCTTGGTGTCCGGAGTGTTTGCAGCAATGTCGCCGTCCGAGAGGTTTCGGAAGAGTCTTTAGTTTTCACTGCCTGCGCCCCCTGGTGGCAGAGTACGGAATGTATCCACGAATCATATTTCTAAGCTATAAGGTGGGATAAACATATAAATGAATCAAACTCAGTGTATATTGACTGTGTAATGGGATATATTGAGGGGGAAAAGTGACGGGGCCCTTTAATGTTTGTCACCGAGGCAACGTGTGATTTTATGTGGGAAAGGGAGGGCAGTGACAAGTCAATGAGCAGATACAACACAAAAAGGCATTATTATTATTATTATTATTATTAATACAGTGATTTTTCACTGAGGAAGGAAAATTTTAAAGCAACAGGTTTATTCACATTTTGCGTTTCGCTGGTGACACCTAGTGGCCACTTTGTATAGTTACACTTTCCTCCGATTCCTTTCCACCGCTTTCCAACTCTCCCTCCCTGACGCCACTAGAACTCCCCCCTTGCAATTCCATAATGGTTGTATTTTAACCCTTCCAGCACCGGGGAGCATGAAATCTACGGCCACGGCACGTGAGCCCCGGGAATCTGATCAACGTCGCGCTGCAGGTTTAGTGTCGAGTTCAAAATGCTCCAGAATGTAATGGGTTAAACCCACAACCGGATCACTGTTAATGCACAGGAACCCAGCAGCACTATAGGTTACAGCCTCCCAGGACTATAAGTTACAGTATCGCGACTCCCGCCGACCCCTGCCCGTGTCCCGACTCCCGCCGTCCCCTGCCCGTGTCTCGACTCCCGCCGACCCCTGCCCGTGTCCCGACTCCCGCCGTCCCCTGCCCGTGTCCCGACTCCCGCCGACCCCTGCCCGTATCCCGACTCCCACCGACCCCTGCCCGTGTCCCGACTCCCACCGACCCCTGCCCGACTCCCGCCGTCCCCTGCCCGTGTCCCGACTCCCGCCGACCCCTGCCCGTATCCCGACTCCCGCCGACCCCTGCCCGTGTCCCGACTCCCGCCGACCCCTGCCCCGACTCCCGCCGACCCCTGCCCGTGTCCCGACTCCCGCCGACCCCTGCCCCGACTCCCGCCGACCCCTGCCCGTGTCCCGACTCCCGCCGACCCCTGCCCGTGTCCCGACTCCCGCCGACCCCTGCCCGTGTCCCGACTCCCGCCGACCCCTGCCCCGACTCCCGCCGACCCCTGCCCGTGTCCCGACTCCCGCCGACCCCTGCCCCGACTCCCGCCGACCCCTGCCCGTGTCCCGACTCCCGCCGACCCCTGCCCGTGTCCCGACTCCCGCCGACCCCTGCCCGTGTCCCGACTCCCGCCGACCCCTGCCCGTGTCCCGACTCCCGCCGACCCCTGCCCGTGTCCCGACTCCCGCCGACCCCTGCCCGTGTCCCGACTCCCGCCGACCCCTGCCCGTGACCCGACTCCCGCCGACCCCTGCCCGTGTCCCGACTCCCGCCGACCCCTGCCCGTGTCCCGACTCCCGCCGACCCCTGCCCGTGACCCGACTCCCGCCGACCCCTGCCCTATCCCGACTCCCGCCGACCCCCGCCCGTGTCCCGACTCCCGCCGACCCCTGCCCGTGACCCGACTCCCGCCGACCCCTGCCCGTATCCCGACTCCCGCCGACCCCTGCCCGTATCCCGCCAACCCCTGCCCATGTCCCGACTCCCGCCGACCCCTGCCCGTGTCCCGACTCCCGCCGACCCCTCCCTGTATCCCAACTCCTGCCGACCCCTGCCCGTGTCCCGACTCCCGCCGACCCCTCCCTGTATCCCGACTCCTGCCCGTATCCCGCCGACCCCTGCCCGTGTCCCGACTCCTGCCGACCCCTCCCTGTATCCCGACTCCTGCCCGTGTCCCGACTCCCGCCGACCCCTCCCTGTATCCCGACTCCTGCCCGTATCCCGCCGACCCCTGCCCGTGTCCCGACTCCCGCCGACCCCTCCCTGTATCCCAACTCCTGCCGACCCCTCCCCGTGTCCCGTGTCCCGCCGACCCCTCCCTGTATCCCAACTCCTGCCGACCCCTGCCCGTGTCCCGACTCCCGCCGACCCCTCCCTGTATCCCGACTCCTGCCCGTATCCCGCCGACCCCTGCCCGTGTCCCGACTCCCGCCGACCTCTGCCCGTGTCCCGACTCCCGCCGACCCCTCCCTGTATCCCGACTCCCGCCGACCCCTGCCCGTGTCCCAACTCCCGCCGACCCCTGCCCGTGTCCCGACTCCCGCCGACCCCTCCCTGTATCCCGACTCCTGCCCGTATCCCGCCGACCCCTGCCCGTGTCCCGACTCCCGCCGACCTCTGCCCGTGTCCCGACTCCCGCCGACCCCTCCCTGTATCCCGACTCCCGCCGACCCCTGCCCGTGTCCCGACTCCCGCCGACCCCTCCCTGTATCCCGACTCCCGCCGACCCCTGCCCGTGTCCCGACTCCCGCCGACCCCTGCCCGTGTCCCGACTCCCGCCGACCCCTGCCCGTGTCCCGACTCCCGCCGACCCCTCCCTGTATCCCGACTCCTGCCCGTATCCCGCCGACCCCTGCCCGTGTCCCGACTCCCGCCGACCCCTCCCTGTATCCCGACTCCTGCCCGTGTCCCGACTCCTGCCCGTATCCCGCCGACCCCTGCCCGTGTCCCGACTCCCGCCGACCCCTCCCTGTATCCCGACTCCCGCCGACCCCTGCCCGTGTCCCGACTCCCGCCGACCCCTCCCTGTATCCCGACTCCCGCCGACCCCTCCCTGTATCCCGACTCCCGCCGACCCCTCCCCGTATCCCGACTCCCGCCGACCCCTGCCCGTATCCCTGCCCGTACACAACACCGCACACACTGGATAAGGAACACAAACCCATTTATTGCCACAAACAGAACCATTAATGGAACAGCAGAAGGGTTACCCCCCCATCTCAGTGTTACCCCCCCATCTCAGTGTTACCCCCCCATCTCAGTGTTACCCCCCCATCTCAGTGTTACCCCCCATCTCAGTGTTACCCCCCCATCTCAGTGTTACCCCCCCATCTCAGTGTTACCCCCCCATCTCAGTGTTACCCCCCCATCTCAGTGTTACCCCCCATCTCAGTGTTACCCCCCCATCTCAGTGTTACCCCCCCATCTCAGTGTTACCCCCCCATCTCAGTGTTACCCCCCCATCTCAGTGTTACCCCCCCATCTCAGTGTTACCCCCCCATCTCAGTGTTACCCCCACTGTTGCTCCCATACAACAATCATTATTTGTATCTGTACTTGACGCTCAATAATATTAACATGTGCGCATATATTATATATATGCTCCGCCCCAATTCTGCATCTCGTATAACCGTTATTAACAGGTGAGAAAACCCGACCGGGCCCACTGGGCATTCTCTCAATCATAACTGCTGTATAATAAAGGGGACGTTCAATTAATATGCCTTCCTGCTCTTGTTGCTAAGGTCAGTAACCCCCAGCAACCAGAAAACAGATTTTATCTTAATAGCTTATTTTTTTTTATCAAGATGATGTAATAGACATCTGCCTGGTTGCTACAACAGGTGGGAACATAGCAACCAGATTAACGTACAGTTAATTAACATTCTACAGGGGTCCCATTCTATTTGCTGGCAAAGTCACCACCCAGGGGACACAGGAGACCAATGGACAAATAATTGGGGCCCCTGAGGTAGCAATATTTGGTTGCTAGGGCTTAATTCCCTTGCCAACTAGGAAGCAGCTGGGAGTCATAGTAAAAGGCCTGACTACAATTAAAACCAATGCAAAATGAGAATAAACAGTAACATAAAGTCTCACCGTCGATCTGCTTTTGGGTTGCTAGGGTCAGTGACCCCCCCAACAACCAGATTTCCAATGGAAGGTTATTCCCAGAGGACGACGCTGTTTTTCACCTTCTGATACTTGATGAGGAAATATGGGAAACACTGGTCATTATCAAAGATAACAAAGATGGAGGGGTCCCAGTTACAGGAGACACAGGAGTCGTAGAGGGGGCTGCACGGATCATCGGGGGTTATTTGTGGGGGGCGGCGGAATGATTCGTGGCCTAGGGCCGGGCGCCCCACCAGCACTTTAGCCAGGAACATGAAGTGATGCCCCTGCAAACTGCCCCGGGTAAACTTGTGCGAGTTACTGGCGTCCCGAGCAAAGTAGCATCCTTGGCCGTAAACTGCCCCGTTCTTCCCACTCACGCGGGGGTCAAAGTTCTGCCTGCAAATGGCCTCAACCGAGCCGGGGTCCGTCCCATGGAACAAATGTCTCTCCAGCAGCCTCTCATCCCCACTCTGCCTCATATGGGCTCTCTTCCTGCAAACAGACCCACGTCAGCAATGGCAATATCCTTATCATTTACAGTAGGGGGTACATTATCCCTTATAATACATGAGTGATACTCAGAGTTCCCTGTATAACTCAGCCTGCAGCCTTGTGCCTTTATATGGGCACAGAACCCCTCAGTGACTGCTAATATCCTTATCATTTACAGTAGGGGGTACATTATCCCTTATAATACATGAGTGATACTCAGAGTTCCCTGTATAACTCAGCCTGCAGCCTTGTGCCTTTATATGGGGGGCACAGAACCCCTCAGTGACTGCTAATATCCTTATCATTTACAGTAGGGGGTACATTATCCCTTATAATACATGAGTGATACTCAGAGTTCCCTGTATAACTCAGCCTGCAGCCTTGTGCCTTTATATGGGGGGCACAGAACCCCTCAGTGACTGCTAATATCCTTATCATTTACAGTAGGGGGTACATTACCCCTTATAATACATGAGTGATACTCAGAGTTCCCTGTATAACTCAGCCTGCAGCCTTGTGCCTTTATATGGGGGCACAGAACCCCTCAGTGACTGCTAATATCCTTATCATTTACAGTAGGGGGTACATTATCCCTTATAATACATGAGTGATACTCAGAGTTCCCTGTATAACTCAGCCTGCAGCCTTGTGCCTTTATATGGGCACAGAACCCCTCAGTGACTGCTAATATCCTTATCATTTACAGTAGGGGGTACATTATCCCTTATAATACATGAGTGATACTCAGAGTTCCCTGTATAACTCAGCCTGCAGCCTTGTGCCTTTATATGGGGGGCACAGAACCCCTCAGTGACTGCTAATATCCTTATCATTTACAGTAGGGGGTACATTATCCCTTATAATACAGTTCCCTGTATATAAGGATTTAAAGAGGGGTCGGTTACCGGCTGTATCTCTCCCACTGGAAATAGTTCTGGATTCGGGATATCTCCGAGATCCTGTAGGTGGATTCAGGCATAGTGGAGTGGAAGTATTGGTAGATATGGAAGAATTCTCTATGGTGACAGGTGAGCGGAACTTTCTCGTAGATTAACAAAGCGTTACTAACAAACCAAGACTTTGGGCACAAGCTCCCCAGATCTGATTGGTCGTTGAGAATGATACAGGGGACGAACCTGGGCAGAGTCCTGCATAACGAGACACAAAAAAAATCATTTATCTGCGGTTACTCAGCCCCGCCCCCTGCTGGGGGAAAAGGGGAGTGGCCCTTACCGTAACTCAGGGGCCAAGATGGCTAATGATCTAAACAGCGGGCGCTTTCTCATGCGTCTCTTCCTGCCCGTATCCTTGTTCACCTGATACATCATAGCGAGGTGCAGGGAGAAGCTGTGTCCGTTCACTGAGCAGCTCGTTGTCTTCTTGTCCCTCGCGAGCCCTCTCTCTATGCGCCTAACCAGCTCCTGTAATATATTATCCACAACCTCAGCCATAAAGCAGGGCAGGACTGCTGCTTACAATGGGGGGTGGATCAGATAGGATCTGTGCCACTGTGACAGAATGCTCTGTTATACAGATAGCTAGAATCTCAGCCATAAAGCAGGGCAGGACTGCTGCTTACAATGGGGGATCAGATAGGATCTGTGCCACTGTGACAGAATGCTCTGTTATACAGATAGCTAGAATCTCAGCCATAAAGCAGGGCAGGACTGCTGCTTACAATGGGGGGATCAGATAGGATCTGTGCCACTGTGACAGAATGCTCTGTTATACAGATAGCTAGAATCTCAGCCATAAAGCAGGGCAGGACTGCTGCTTACAATGGGGGGATCAGATAGGATCTGTGCCACTGTGACAGAATGCTCTGTTATACAGATAGCTAGAATCTCAGCCATAAAGCAGGGCAGGACTGCTGCTTACAATGGGGGGATCAGATAGGATCTGTGCCACTGTGACAGAATGCTCTGTTATACAGATAGCTAGAATCTCAGCCATAAAGCAGGGCAGGACTGCTGCTTACAATGGGGGGGTCAGATAGGATCTGTGCCACTGTGACAGAATGCTCTGTTATACAGATAGCTAGAATCTCAGCCATAAAGCAGGGCAGGACTGCTGCTTACAATGGGGGGATCAGATAGGATCTGTGCCACTGTGACAGAATGCTCTGTTATACAGATAGCTAGAATCTCAGCCATAAAGCAGGGCAGGACTGCTGCTTACAATGGGGGATCAGATAGGATCTGTGCCACTGTGACAGAATGCTCTGTTATACAGATAGCTAGAATCTCAGCCATAAAGCAGGGCAGGACTGCTGCTTACAATGGGGGGGTCAGATAGGATCTGTGCCACTGTGACAGAATGCTCTGTTATACAGATAGCTAGAATCTCAGCCATAAAGCAGGGCAGGACTGCTGCTTACAATGGGGGGATCAGATAGGATCTGTGCCACTGTGACAGAATGCTCTGTTATACAGATAGCTAGAATCTCAGCCATAAAGCAGGGCAGGACTGCTGCTTAAAATGGGGGGATCAGATAGGATCTGTGCCACTGTGACAGAATGCTCTGTTATATAGATAGCTAGAATCTCAGCCATAAAGCAGGGCAGGACTGCTGGTTACAATGGGGGGATCAGATAGGATCTGTGCCACTGTGACAGAATGCTCTGTTATACAGATAGCTAGAATCTCAGCCATAAAGCAGGGCAGGACTGCTGCTTACAATGGGGGGATCAGATAGGATCTGTGCCACTGTGACAGAATGCTCTGTTATACAGATAGCTAGAATCTCAGCCATAAAGCAGGGCAGGACTGCTGCTTACAATGGGGGGATCAGATAGGATCTGTGCCACTGTGACAGAATGCTCTGTTATACAGATAGCTAGAATCTCAGCCATAAAGCAGGGCAGGACTGCTGCTTACAATGGGGGGGATCAGATAGGATCTGTGCCACTGTGACAGAATGCTCTGTTATACAGATAGCTAGAATCTCAGCCATAAAGCAGGGCAGGACTGCTGCTTACAATGGGGGGATCAGATAGGATCTGTGCCACTGTGACAGAATGCTCTGTTATACAGATAGCTAGAATCTCAGCCATAAAGCAGGGCAGGACTGCTGCTTACAATGGGGGGATCAGATAGGATCTGTGCCACTGTGACAGAATGCTCTGTTATACAGATAGCTAGAATCTCAGCCATAAAGCAGGGCAGGACTGCTGCTTACAATGGGGGGGATCAGATAGGATCTGTGCCACTGTGACAGAATGCTCTGTTATACAGATAGCTAGAATCTCAGCCATAAAGCAGGGCAGGACTGCTGCTTACAATGGGGGGATCAGATAGGATCTGTGCCACTGTGACAGAATGCTCTGTTATACAGATAGCTAGAATCTCAGCCATAAAGCAGGGCAGGACTGCTGCTTACAATGGGGGATCAGATAGGATCTGTGCCACTGTGACAGAATGCTCTGTTATACAGATAGCTAGAATCTCAGCCATAAAGCAGGGCAGGACTGCTGCTTACAATGGGGGGATCAGATAGGATCTGTGCCACTGTGACAGAATGCTCTGTTATACAGATAGCTAGAATCTCAGCCATAAAGCAGGGCAGGACTGCTGCTTACAATGGGGATAGGATCTGTTATACTATAAAGATCTTGATTTACATCGAGTAAAAGAGACACTTACTGGACTGTACTCTTCCCAGGAGTCTTTCGCTGCCTCATAGTAATACCTGTACTCGGTAAAGAAGGGGCGGAAGGAGGAGGTGCCGGTAGAAAGACGCCGTATGCGATTGAAGTGCGGGAGACCCCAGACTTCCATAGTGGTGAAGTTAATATTCAACCAAGAATTCCTGGAAGAAGGAAAACATGCATTATAATTCATGTTAATCCCAAAACATACACGTTCAAATCCAAGTCCGGCTTGGGACTCCTCCAGTTACATGGGAGTAGGAGAAACAATAGGTTAGCTGAGAGCAGTTCTAATGTGTAGTGCTGGCTGAAAGCTCAGACTCAGGCACACTTTACTGCTGCGCTGCAAGTTGGAGTGATAACCCCCCCCCCACCCCCAGCAGCCGATCAGCAGAACAATGGGAAGGGAGCAAGATAGCAGCTCCCAGTAGGTATCAGAATAGCACTCAATAGTAAGAAATCCAAGTCCGGCTTGGGACTCCTCCAGTTACATGGGAGTAGGAGAAACAATAGGTTAGCTGAAAGCAGTTCTAATGTGTAGCGCTGGCTGAAAGCTCAGACTCAGGCACACTTTACTGCTTCGCTGCAAGTTGGAGTGATATCCCCCCCTCACCCCCAGCAGCCGATCAGCAGAACAATGGGAAGGGAGCAAGATAGCAGCTCCCAGTAGGTATCAGAATAGCACTCAATAGTAAGAAATCCAAGTCCGGCTTGGGACTCCTCCAGTTACATGGGAGTAGGAGAAACAATAGGTTAGCTGAAAGCAGTTCTAATGTGTAGCGCTGGCTGAAAGCTCAGACTCAGGCACACTTTACTGCTTCGCTGCAAGTTGGAGTGATATCCCCCCCTCACCCCCAGCAGCCGATCAGCAGAACAATGGGAAGGGAGCAAGATAGCAGCTCCCAGTAGGTATCAGAATAGCACTCAATAGTAAGAAATCCAAGTCCGGCTTTGGACTCCTCCAGTTACATGGGAGTAGGAGAAACAATAGGTTAGCTGAAAGCAGTTCTAATGTGTAGCGCTGGCTGAAAGCTCAGACTCAGGCACTTTACTGCTGCGCTGCAAGTTGGAGTGATACCCCCCCCCCCTCACCCCCAGCAGGACAATATACTTTTGCCTCGTACTTACTGATAGAAAACAGAAACATCTTCTCTTTTGGGGTCACAAAACAACATCTCGAAGACATCCTGGGCACGAAAGTCTACATCATCCCAGACGTCGCCGTCCAACTCCCTAATCTGCCACCAGTAGGGGAGAAGGGCATGGTGCTGTGGGCACCAATCCCCCTGGGCACACTGTCCACCTAGGAAGTCTGAGCAGATATCAATCCCTTCCTCCTGGTGGATACGACATCGGGGAAAAGCCACCAATTCTTCGAATTTGCCGCCACCTTGGTTTGTAAGCGAGGTCCACATCAGGGCAGGACCCGTCTGGGATTCGAGTTCTTGCAGAGCCAGCTCATCGTCGCTTGGTTCCAGGTCTGTAACCCTGAAGGGAACGTCTGCGCTTGGACTTTGTAGGGAAGAAGATCCAGCCTGGAGACTCACCGATACTTTGAGGAACATTATTGAGGGAGGGAACTGGGGCTGTAGGGAACGAACAGAACAGTAAGGGAGAGTCCTGAGAACACGACATTGGTCAACTCTAGAGACGACCCAATATATTCTATTTTATTGGCCATCCAATAGGAGCAGCTAGAGCAGCGATCCCCAACCAGGGGCTCAAGACCAACTCAAGGTCAACTGCTCCTCAACCCCTTGGATGTTGCTCACAGTGTTTATTTCTCCCTGGCTTGGGGGTATATAATACATGGGCAGGGCAATTACAGTAGGAGTCAGACCCCCCCCCCCCTGGGGAAGGGGCCCTAATGCCCTACACAGGTACAGCTGCTGGGACATAGGGGGCCTCTGTGTTGGGCCCTCAGGGTAGCAGGGAGTCCCAAGCGACACAATACATTCCAGGCCTCACCTAATCGCCCGAGTAAGGGTGCCCGATGCAGCACAATGCCCCCCTGTGCCTTTGGCTCTAGGTTCCGCCCCTTGGCTCCGCAAGAACCCCGCGTATCTGCTCCGCCCACTCACAGGCCGTTTGGCGCACTTCCTCCTCTCTTCCCGCCGGGTATAGACCGTTCTAGACTACTTTCGCCTTCACTGAGCTCAGGAGCTCCTCCCCCTTGCTGAGGTCTTGATCATTCTTGAGCAAAACGGTCATATATACCGTGAGTGTGTCTATTGCACTGCATTTGCCCCAGCAGTAAGGAAGGAGGAAGCAGGAACCTGCGGGGTGGGTTCTGTACCACTCTACCGCGTCTAGATCAGTTGCCTGTTTTCAGCAGCAGGAAAGACACGTTATTGTGTATCTTGTAGCTGCACATACCCAGGGCTGGTTAGGTCCAGGAGTCAATAGAATTTGCCTCATCATGCCCCAGCAAAGGGCAAATCCAATCAACCCTTTCCTTTTCCATGTCTGTGTAACCCCTATTTAGCTCTATCCACAACCACTTCTAAACGTTGACCCTGAAGGTGAAGTTCCTGTGGTGGGTGGAAGTGCCAAGAAGAGATGACTTGGCAAACCTGGGGTAGACCTGGGGCAACTCAGAGTGTATTAATGGAGGCAGCTGACATCAGGGCAAGCTTAGGAGCTCCTCCCATATGCTGAGGTCTAGATCATTCTTGAGTAAAACAGTGGCATCTGCAAGTCATATGTACCTTGAATGTGTCTATTGCACTGCATCTGCCCCAGCAGTAAGGAAGGAGGAAGCAAGAACCTGCTGGGGTGGGTTCTGTACCACTCTACCCTGTCTAGATCAGTTGCCTGTTTTCAGCAGCAGGAAAGGCACATGTTATTGATTCTAGGTCAGATGTTGCTCATCATTGTGTATCTTGTAGCCGCACATACCCAGGGCTGGTTAGGGCCAGGAATCAATGGAATATGCCCCAGCAAAGGGCAAATCCAATCAACCCATTCCTTTTCCACATCTCTGTAACTCCTATTTAGCTCTATCCACAACCACTTCTAACCATGGACCGTGAAGGTGAAGTTCCTGTGGTGAGTCACCCCAGTGGGACATGTCAAGAAGAGGTGGTTTGGCAAACCTGGGGCAGCTCAGAGTGTATTACTGGAGGCAGCTGGCATCAGAGCAAGCTTAGGAGCTCCTCCCCCTTGCTGAGGTCTAGATCATTCTTGAGCAAAACGGTGGCGTCTGTAAGTCATACGTACCATTAATGTGTCTATTGCACTGCATTTGCCCCAGCTGTAAGGAAGGAGGAAGCAGGAACCTGCTGGGGTGGGTTCTGTACCACTCTACAGTGTCTAGATCAGTTGTCTGTTTTCAGCAGCTAGAAAGGCACATATTATTGATTCTAGGTCAGATGGTTCTCATAATTGTGTATCTTGTAGCTGCACATACCCAAGGCTGGTTAGGGCCAGGAATCAATGGAATTTGCCTCACCATGCCCCAGCAAAGGGCAAATCCAATCAACCCTTTCCTTTTCCACATCTACGTAACCCCTATGTAGCTCTATCCACAACCACTTCTAAATGTTGACCCTGAAGGTGAAGTTCCTGTGGTGGGTCACTCCAGGGAAGTGTCAAGAAGAGGTGGCTTGGCAAACCTGGGGTAGACCTGGGGCAGCCTGGTTGCTAAGGTCTTATTTACCCTAGCGACTGGGCAGCCGTTTAAACGAGACATGGAAATATAAATAGTATAGGGGCTGTATAGAAATATAAGTAATAAAAAGTAACAATAACAATAAAACTGGAGCCTCACAGAGCAATAGGTTTTGGCTGCGGGGGTCAGTGACCCCCCCCCCATTCGAAAGCTTGGAAAAGGCAGAAGGAAAAAGCAAATAATTCAAAAACTATATAAAAAAAAAAATAATGAAGACCAGCATTCTATAAAATACTAAAACTTTAAGGTAAACCACCCCTTTAACTAACCAATCAGTAGTTAGGTTTTATCAGTCCAGTAGAGTAATTTGAATATGAAAGCAAAGATCTGATTGGTTGGTATGTACACATTAAACATGTCTGAGGACAGATTGGCAAACACACCAATAAAATGGATTTTTACTACCAAGGAATTCTTGTTTTTCTAAGTAACAGATAGGAGTAAACAATTCCAAGTCAGTTCTAGGTCCTTCAACCGAGGATGACCATGTTCTGAGTCTTCTGATACTTGATGAGGAAGTACGGGTAGAACTGGTCATTGTCGAATATAACAAAAATGTCTGGATTATTGAGCTGGGACACACAGGAGTCATAGAGTGGGCTGGAGGGGTCATCGGGGTATATGGGAGGCGGGCGACGGAGATTGTGTGTTCCTTTGGCTGGACGTCCCACCAAGACTTTGGCCAGGAACATGTAATGGTAACCCTCGGAGGTAGGCTTGGCGTAGCGGTGGGAGTAACTAGCGTCCTTGGCAAAGTAGCACCCTTGACCATAAATGGTGCCATTCTTGCCACTCACTCTGGGATCAAAGTTCTGACGGCAGATGGCCTCCACCAACGTATGCTCCGTGCCGTGGAAAAGATGTCGCTCCAGCCGATTCCGCTCACCTTCATTCAGTTGCTGAATCATGTGGTCTCTTTTTCTATAAGACATATCATACCATAAAGACTTTATTAAACCACCTAACTTATTTATATTTATATAAATATGTCCCTGCTGCCTAACACCCTATATCTCACCGTCGGTACTTGTCCCACTGGAAGTAGTTCTGGATCCTAGAGATCTCCAGGATTATATACTGGGACTCAGACATTGTGCTGTGGAAATAGGTGTAAACGTGAGCAAATTCCTGATCCCCGTAACTCAGCAGGATGCTTTCATGGGTCAGTTCGGGGTTGGTGATGATCCAGGAGCCAGGGAACTGAGCTGTGATATCAGAACCGGGGGTTCTAGGGGTAGAATTGGAACTGGCATTGCAACCAGAGAAGGTCCTAGATGGGAGAGAAACATGAGATCATTACAGGGGGTTCTAGGGGTAGAATTAGAACTGGCATCACAACCAGAGAAGGTCCTAGGTGGGAGAGAAACAAGAGATCATTAAAGGGGGTTCTAGGGGTAGAACTGGAGCTGGCATCACAACCAGAGAAGGTCCTAGGTGGGAGAAAATCAAGAGATCGTTAAAGGGGGTTCTAGGGGTAGAATTGGAACTGGCATCACAACCAGACAAGGTCCTAGTTGAGAGAAAAACAAGAGATCATTAAAGGGGGTTCTAGGGGTAGAATTGTAACTGGCATCACAACCAGAGAAGGTCCTAGATGGGAGAGAAACAAGAGATCATTAAAGGGGGTTCTAGGGGTAGAATTGTAACTGGCATCACAACCAGAGAAGGTCCTAGATGGGAGAGTAACAAGAGATCATTAAAGGGGGTTCTAGGGGTAGAATTGGAACTGACATCACAACCAGAGAAGGTCCTAGGTGGGAGAAAAACAAGAGATCACTAAAGGGGGTTCTAGGGGTAGAATTGTAACTGGCATCACAACCAGAGAAGGTCCTAGGTGGGAGAAAAACAAGAGCTCACTAAAGGGGTTTCTAGGGGTAGAATTGGAACTGGCATCACAAGCAGAGAAGGTCCTAGGTGGGAGAAAAACAAGAGATCACTAAAGGGGGTTCTAGGGGTAGAATTGGAACTGGCATCACAAGCAGAGAAGGTCCTAGGTGGGAGAAAAACAAGAGATCACTAAAGGGGGTTCTAGGTGTAGAATTGGAACTGGCATCACAACCAGAGAAGGTCCTAGGTGGGAGAAAAACAAGAGCTCACTAAAGGGGGTTCTAGGGGTAGAATTGGAACTGGCATCACAAACAGAGAAGGTCCTAGGTGGGAGAAAAACAAGAGATCACTAAAGGGGGTTCTAGGTGTAGAATTGGAACTGGCATCACAACCAGAGAAGGCCTTAGGTGGGAGAGAAACAAGAAATCATTAACTAATGGGCAGTACCACAGGACACAATAAGATGGACTCAGATGGACTCAGATGGAGTAATTAACACCAACCAATCAGTAATTAGCTTTCATCAGCTTGATGTATAACAAACAAATGTCTTGTTTATTGCTGTAGGTTAGTACAATGAGGCAATATCTGAACTTCTCACTGTCTTTACCTAGCAGAGTGATTTATGGTGGCTTTACCTGCACAGAAAAGGTGTATGATGGCCCAGCAGTCCCAATCATTCCCCATGAACAATGGAAGAGTAGTCAACCAACTCACCGGAGTTCAAACTGCATGGCCACGGTGGACCTGAAGACGGGTCTCCTTGCTATCCTCCTCATCGTTCCTGTCTGTAGGTTCTGCTGGTACATCATGGTCAGGTGGAGAACATATTTGAAAAGGGGATTGCTGTACGTCACGATGTCTTGTTTATTCCGATGGCCTTCAGCAATGGCGCTTGTAAATACCTGCAGGGATCACATCATTGTCAGAAAACGAAGGCTTCGTAGAGGTCACAACTACGAGGGTGACATTATGAGCCACCATAGCTGACTCCTTCTATAGATGTTCCTCTCAATTGTGCTCAGTAGAGACCAATAACTGTTGTGGCACAGGTTTATGGTATCTCTCTGCACAAGGTCTGGACTGGGGCTCAAAATAAGCCCTCAGTACACAGAGGCCCATACACGCCCAATATGATGGCATCTTACAGCAGCCCCTCTGGCTTTGCCAGAACCCACAGATAGCCAGTCCTCATTCTGATTTGTCCCCAAGGTACCACATCCAAAGGCCAAATATTAAATACCCATAAAGAAGTTCTACCCTTGGCACTGGAGGAGAAATTATAGATAAAAATCCTACAACCTTATCATATTCAATCCACTTGTCATCTGACTCTTCGTAGAAAAACCTGTAGGAGGTGTGAAAGTAGACGGAAGGGTCAGTGGAGGTGGAGAGACGTCGTACTCGGTCAATTTCTGGACTGTTGTAGATGTCCATGGTGCTGAAGTCTATAAAGACCTGAATACCCCTGGGAGAGGCAAGAGAAGTGAGAAAGAGTAAGAGGCTGAATGGAATGAGAAAATGGGAGACATGGTGGACATGAGAGAGGGAGAAAGAAGGTCCAAGCCGTGGATTTGGAAATAGGTAGGACTTCAAGTGGGGTTTAAAGGAAAAGGAAGGTAAAAACTAAGTAAGCGTTCTTAGAAAAGTCTATGTAAATACAGCCATAAGCACTCATAGAGTCCTCTATCAAAAGATACACAGGATTTCTTGTCTTGTTTTGTGTATCCATGTTCTTCCGTATCAGACTTCCTGCTCTCAGAAAAATCCTTCAGGGCACGGGCAGGAGTCTGCTCAGTTTTCTCCTCTCCCCCTCCCCTTCCCATCAGAATTCAAACCCCCTCCCATCTCTGTGTAATCTGAGCTACCAGCAGCCAGAGCTGTAGCACGAAAGCTACGGAGGCCGAGCTAAAATGGCAGCTGCTATCTTAAACAAACGCAGGGAACTTCTAGGGCCGTTACCTCAGGTATGGTAAAACTCAAATGAAGATGATGGAGTTGCAGATGTGCAAATACAAGTGAGGTGATTGGTGAGGATGCTGAGAGGTGTGTCAGGGACAATCGTCCTATCACTCTCTTACTTACTTGTACATTCCTGTCACCTGTACAACATGGGGGTCACTAAACAGTCTCTCTAGGGCCTGATGTGCCCCTTCTTCAACATTAGTCCACCGAGTCGTGTTCTTTTCTCTCACTTGCCATGTATATGGAAGCACCGTGTGGTGTCTTGGGCAATGGGAACCCTGAAGGCATTGCCCAACAAGGAAGCTGGAGCAGATATCTACATTGTCTTCCTGATGGACATGGTAGCCGAAATCTGGATACTCTGAATAGAAGGTTACCGGTTCCTGTGGTAGAACCTCTGGATATCTCCTTCCACATGGAACAGTTGAGGTATCTGTAGAAATGTCAGATTCTAGTTCATGCAGGGCAGTCTCCTCTTTTGTGGGTTCCAGGCCGGTCACCTCAGATGACAAGGGAGCACTTTGACGTCTATGACGCATTTTAGGGCACTGTTATAGGACAATCCTGAAATGACAAAGGGTATAATGAAGTATTAAGAGGGAAGAGATATCAGTTGGTCCACCCACATCTTCTAATGTTCTAAAAGCTTCCCAGGTCAGGTCAGTAGAGGTCCCAGGTCAGGTCAGTAGAGGTATATGGGTGGGAATATAAACAGGGCAGATGAATGCAGGTCCAGACCTTGAAAATACACAACTGACTTGACTGACCAGGGTTATAATATTATTTTTAATACTAAAGATAAAAGAAAAATGTAGAGACATAGAAGGCGGAGCTTACCCCACTCCCTGTTCCACTTCTAAAAGCTTCCCAGGTCAGGTCAGTAGAGGTCCCAGGTCAGGTCAGTAGAGGTCCCAGGTCAGGTCAGTAGAGGTCCCACGTCAGGTCAGTAGAGGTCCCAGGTCAGGTCAGTAAAGGTCCCAGGTCAGGTCAGTAAAGGTCCCAGGTCAGGTCAGTAAAGGTCCCAGGTCAGGTCAGTAGAGGTCCCAGGTCAGGTCAGTAGAGGTCCCACGTCAGGTCAGTAGAGGTCCCAGGTCAGGTCAGTAGAAGTCCCAGGTCAGTAGAGGTCCCAGGTCAGGTCAGTAGAGGTCCCAGGTCAGGTCAGTAGAGGTCCCAGGTCAGGTCAGTAGAGGTCCCAGGTCAGGTCAGTAGAAGTCCCAGGTCAGTAGAGGTCCCAGGTCAGGTCAGTAGAAGTCCCAGGTCAGGTCAGTAGAGGTCCCAGGTCAGGTCAGTAGAGGTCCCAGGTCAGGTCAGTAGAGGTCCCAGGTCAGGTCAGTAGAGGTCCCAGGTCAGGTCAGTAGAGGTATATGGGTGGGAATATAAACAGGGCAGATGAATGCAGGTCCAGACCTTGAAAATACCCAACTGACTTGACTGACCAGGGTAATGATATTATGTTTAATACCAAAGATAAAAGAAAAATGTAGAAGGCGGAGCTTACCCATCTATGTCCAATCCTGTGACTTATACAAATACCCTATGGCCTGTTCATGCCCCGCCCACCATCATGGGACCTTCTTGGAGCAACCTGCAATGTGAATAAGAAAAAGGTGAAAAGTATGCTTGTCTTCTTGCTTAGATAGTTATGGGGTAATGTAATAAAGTTTGCACTAGATCTAATAACCCATAGCAACCAATCAGATGTCTGGTTTGAAATGACACACATGCTACTTGTTTTTATTTATTTTTTTTCTGAGTTGTGGGTTACTAGGCCTGATTCAGTCTTTGTCACATTTATAAGGGTAATGTAATAAAAGGTCAAGTAACCCAGAGCAACCAATGTTTGCTACCTGCTGATTTGTTGCTATGGGTTAATAGACCTGGGGCAGACATTTGCTCCCTTTATTGCATAACCCCCTAAGTGTTTTTACAATGCAGACTTAATATATATATTAATATACGATATATTATAAAAAATATATATATAAGTAGAAAGAATAGGCTCAGAGTGCCCTGTGTTTTTTTTACTTTGCATGTTGCCCCCACGATTTTTTGTTCCCCTAGAATGGGGGCAGGAAGTAGATGCAGAGGTGGCAGCCCATATGTGGGTGCATGTTTACCATCACCCCCAGACACTCCTTGTTCCATTCAGGCCACTCCCTGTTCCACTCAGGCCACTCCTTGTTCCACTATGGCCACTCCCTGTTCCATTGTTCCACTCAGGCCTCTCCCTGTTCCATTCAAGCCCCTCCCTGTTCTACTCAGGCCACTCCTTGTTCCACTCAGGCCACTCCCTGTTCCATTGTTCCACTCTGGCCTCTCCCTGTTCCACTCAGGCCTCTCTCTGTTCCACTCAGGCCCCTCCCTGTTCCACTCAGGCCTCTCCCTGTTCCACTCAGGCCACTCCCTGTTCCACTCTGGCCTCTCCCTGTTCCACTCAGGCCCCTCCCTGTTCCACTCAGGCCACTCCCTGTTCCACTCAGGCCTCTCCCTGTTCCACTCAGGCCTCTCCCTGTTCCACTCAGGCCACTCCCTGTTCCACTCTGGCCTCTCCCTGTTCCACTCAGGCCCCTCCCTGTTCCACTCAGACCTCTCCATGTTCCACTCAGGCCACTCCCTGTTCCACTCTGGCCTCTCCCTGTTCCACTCAGGCCCCTCCCTGTTTCACTCAGGCCACTCCCTGTTTCACTCAGGCCACTCCCTGTTCCACTCAGGTCACTCCCTGTTCCACTCAGGCCACTCCCTGTTCCACTCAGGCCACTCCCTGTTCCACTCAGGCCCCTCCCTGTTTCACTCAGGCCACTCCCTGTTCCACTCAGGTCACTCCCTGTTCCACTCAGGCCACTCCCTGTTCCACTCAGGCCACTCCCTGTTCCATTGCTCCACTCAAGCCTCTCCCTGTTCCATTCAGGCCCCTCCCTGTTCCACTCAGGCCACTCCTTGTTCCACTCAGGCCACTCCCTGTTCCATTGTTCCACTCAGGCCTCTCCCTGTTCCACTCAGGCCACTCCTTGTTCCACTATGGCCACTCCCTGTTCCATTGTTCCACTCAGGCCTCTCCCTGTTCCATTCAAGCCCCTCCCTGTTCTACTCAGGCCACTCCTTGTTCCACTCAGGCCACTCCCTGTTCCATTGTTCCACTCTGGCCTCTCCCTGTTCCACTCAGGCCTCTCCCTGTTCCACTCAGGCCCCTCCCTGTTCCACTCAGGCCTCTCCCTGTTCCACTCAGGCCACTCCCTGTTCCACTCTGGCCTCTCCCTGTTCCACTCAGGCCCCTCCCTGTTCCACTCAGGCCACTCCCTGTTCCACTCAGGCCTCTCCCTGTTCCACTCAGGCCTCTCCCTGTTCCACTCAGGCCACTCCCTGTTCCACTCAGGCCTCTCCCTGTTCCACTCAGGCCCCTCCCTGTTTCACTCAGGCCACTCCCTGTTCCACTCAGGCCCCTCCCTGTTTCACTCAGGCCTCTCCCTGTTCCACTCAGGCCACTCCCTGTTTCACTCAGGCCTCTCCCTGTTCCACTCAGGCCACTCCCTGTTTCACTCAGGCCTCTCCCTGTTCCACTCAGGCCACGCCCCCAACCCTTTCTTGCTCCAGCTGCTTTTCAGGACCCTTCTGTGCAGTTTTATGGCAAGCTAAAGTTGAGATTTGGATGCAAAATACTTACACGGGTGACTGGGCTGTTATTGTGGGTGACTGGGTGGAGGAGGGGTCAATCAGGGGTGGGTGTGGGTGCCTTATTTTGTCATGCCGGCATTGGGGCCCTGGTACTAAAAAGGGACTGGGGCCCCCCAGTATGGATGGGCAGTGACCTTGGGGGGCGGGTCCCACTAGTATTTATGCAACTGATCCAGGGGCCTCAGGGTGCAAGGGGAAGTTCACCTCTGAGTTAACATTTAGTAGGATGTAGAGAATGATATTCTGAGACAGTTTGCAATTGGTCTTCATTTTTTATTATTTGTAGTTTTATAATTATTTCAATTTTTGTTCAGCAGCTCTCCAGTTTGGAGTTTCAGCAGCTATCTGGTTGCTAGGGTCCAAAGTACCTTAGCAACCAGGGAGTGGTTTGGATGAGAGACTGGTATATGAATAGGAGAGGGGCTGAATAGAAAGATAAGGAATAAAAAGTAACAATAAAACTGGAGCCTCACAGAGCAATAGGGTTTGGCTGCCGGGGTCACTGACCCCCATTTGAAAGCTGCAAAGAAACATAAGAAGAAGGCAAATAGTTCAAAAACATTAAGAAATAAATAATAAAGACCAATTGAAAAGTTGCTCAGAATTGGCCATTTTATAATGTACTAAACGTTAAATTAAAGGACACGGGCTAATTACTGGTACCTATTGGCCACTGAGGCGGCTCAGGGTCAGTCGTGTTTATGAGAAATATGATTCACTCAGGGACACAAACATCACGCGCTTTCCTTTTTATTGTGTTGTTGTGGCCATTTCTGCAAGAGGGAATTCCCACAGTGTGACTACCAGTTTCCCTTAGTGACTACTATACACAATTCAGCAGGAACAGCCCCTAAGTTTGCTCATAGCCTGTACAGAGAGATACCATAAAACTATGGCACATAGGGATTCCCCTGTACTAAGCACAATTCAGCAGGAACAGCCCCCTAAGTTTGCCCATAGCCTGTACAGAGAGATACCATAAAACTATGGCACATAGGGATTCCCCTGTACTAAGCACAATTCAGCAGGAACAGCCCCCTAAGTTTGCTCATAGCCTGTACAGAGAGATACCATAAAACTATGGCACATAGGGATTCCCCTGTACTAAGCACAATTCAGCAGGAACAGCCCCCTGAGTTTGCTCATAGCCTGTACAGAGAGATACCATAAAACTATGGCACATAGGGATTCCCCTGTACTAAGCACAATTCAGCAGGAACAGCCCCCTCGTTGTTATGAAGGGCTCAGAGGAATATTTCACAAGTAACTGTTTCCTTTCACAGATTTGGGTTTCCCCATGAGGGGGTGTAACGGTCGCTGTGCGGTTCCCACGTAACTGCCCCCCACTGACTGTCAGTAACAGACACTCGCACAGGAACATTCTTTCTTCCCAGTTTGTTTCCAGTTACACCCAGTTGAGATTCCCATCATGTTAATGTTCCACCCTGTGATTCAGCAGCGGCCAGAGGTTCCTGTAAGCGGCTACTGCACGAAACCCTACGGGGGGGGCAATGTCACTGGTATCTTCTACTAACAATAACTGGACCCTACTATGCACATCCCCCCCCCCCCCCCCCCGGGTCATGCGTCAGACCAGTTCATTGCAAGTCCCATCAATAAGTACAAACCAATCAGGGACACTTGGGGCATGATGTGTGGGCCGGCCCAGTGCCAGTGGGACCCATGGGTCGGGCGGTTTGGGGCCGACCTCGGCAGACCATTTGTGAATATATATGTGCGCACCGGCCATGCCCCACCCCCTTTGTGACATCATCAGTGGGGTGGGGCAGGCACGGGTCTATAAATAGAGGGGACTAGCGGGGTCGGGTAGCGTTAGGGCTGGGAACGGGTGGGTTAGGGTCAGGTGCAGATCACTACCGCCCAGTAGTGATGTGCGGGTCGACTAAAACTTGACCCGGCTAGTCCCCTCTATTTATAGGCCCGTGTCAGACCCGCCCACCAGTGATGTCAAAAGGGGCGGGGTGGGCAAACACATATAAATCAGAGAGCAGTGTAAGGTCAGGGAGAGCTCATGTTGGGCCGAGGTCCCAAACCCGCCCGACCAGCAGGTCTCGCCAGTATCACCCAGTACCTCACTTAATGACCAGCAGGTCTCGCCAGTATCACCCAGTACCTCCCCTAATGACCAGCAGGTCTCGCCAGTATCACCCAGTACCTCCCCTAATGACCAGCAGGTCTCGCCAGTATCACCCAGTACCTCCCCTAATGACCAGCAGGTCTCGCCAGTATCACTCAGTACCTCACCTAATGACCAGCAGGTCTCGCCAGTATCACCCAGTACCTCACTTAATGACCAGCAGGTCTTGCCAGTATCACCCAGTACCTCCCCTAATGACCAGCAGGTCTCGCCAGTATCACCCAGTACCTCACTTAATGACCAGCAGGTCTCGCCAGTATCGGGCTGGCCCTCACATCACTAGTCCCAGTACCTCACCTAATGACCAGCAGGTCTCGCCAGTATCGGGCTGGCCTCCACATCACTAGTCTCATCACCCAGTACCTCACCTAATGACCAGCAGGTCTCGCCAGTATCACCCAGTACCTCACTTAATGACCAGCAGGTCTCGCCAGTATCACCCAGTACCTCCCCTAATGACCAGCAGGTCTCGCCAGTATCACCCAGTACCTCCCCTAATGACCAGCAGGTCTCGCCAGTATCACCCAGTACCTCACTTAATGACCAGCAGGTCTCGCCAGTATCACCCAGTACCTCACTTAATGACCAGCAGGTCTCGCCAGTATCACCCAGTACCTCCCCCAATGACCAGCAGGTCTCGCCAGTATCACCCAGTACCTCCCCTAATGACCAGCAGGTCTCGCCAGTATCACCCAGTACCTCACTTAATGACCAGCAGGTCTCGCCAGTATCACCCAGTACCTCCCCTAATGACCAGCAGGTCTCGCCAGTATCACCCAGTACCTCCCCTAATGACCAGCAGGTCTCGCCAGTATCACTCAGTACCTCACCTAATGACCAGCAGGTCTCGCCAGTATCACCCAGTACCTCCCCTAATGACCAGCAGGTCTCGCCAGTATCACTCAGTACCTCACCTAATGACCAGCAGGTCTCGCCAGTATCACCCAGTACCTCCTCTAATGACCAGCAGGTCTCGCCAGTATCACCCAGTACCTCCCCTAATGACCAGCAGGTCTCGCCAGTATCACCCAGTACCTCACTTAATGACCAGCAGGTCTCGCCAGTATCGGGCTGGCCCTCACATCACTAGTCCCAGTACCTCACCTAATGACCAGCAGGTCTCGCCAGTATCACCCAGTACCTCACTTAATGACCAGCAGGTCTCGCCAGTATCACCCAGTACCTCCCCTAATGACCAGCAGGTCTCGCAAGTATCACCCAGTACCTCCCCTAATGACCAGCAGGTCTCGCCAGTATCACCCAGTACCTCCCCTAATGACCAGCAGGTCTCGCCAGTATCACCCAGTACCTCCCCTAATGACCAGCAGGTCTCGCCAGTATCGGGCTGGCCTCCACATCACTAGTCCCATCACCCAGTACCTCCCCTAATGACCAGCAGGTCTCGCCAGTATCACCCAGTACCTCACCTAATGACCAGCAGGTCTCGCCAGTATCACCCAATACCTCCCCTAATGACCAGCAGGTCTCGCCAGTATCACCCAGTACCTCCCCTAATGACCAGCAGGTCTCGCCAGTATCGGGCTGGCCTCCACATCACTAGTCCCATCACCCAGTACCTCCCCTAATGACCAGCAGGTCTCGCCAGTATCACCCAGTACCTCACCTAATGACCAGCAGGTCTCGCCAGTATGACCCAGTACCTCACCTAATGACCAGCAGGTCTCGCCAGTATCGGGCTAGCCTCCACATCACTAGTCCCAGCACCCAGTACCTCACCTAATGACCAGCAGGTCTCGCCAGTATCACCCAGTACCTCACCTAATGACCAGCAGGTCTCGCCAGTATCACCCAGTACCTCACTTAATGACCAGCAGGTCTCGCCAGTATCACCCAGTACCTCCCCTAATGACCAGCAGGTCTCGCCAGTATCACCCAGTACCTCCCCTAATGACCAGCAGGTCTCGCCAATATCATCCAGTACCTCCCCTAATGACCAGCAGGTCTCGCCAGTATCACCCAGTACCTCCCCTAATGACCAGCAGGTCTCGCCAATATCATCCAGTACCTCCCCTAATGACCAGCAGGTCTCGCCAGTATCACCCAATACCTCCCCTAATGACCAGCAGGTCTCGCCAGTATCACCCAGTACCTCCCCTAATGACCAGCAGGTCTCGCCAGTATCGGGCTGGCCTCTACATCCCTAGTCCCATCACCCAGTACCTCACCTAATAACCAGCAGGTCTCGCCAGTATCACCCAGTACCTCCCCTAATGATCAGCAGGTCTCGCCAGTATCACCCAGTACCTCACCTAATGACCAGCAGGTCTCGCCAGTATCACCAGAAGACCTTGGAAGCCCTCAGAAAAGGCATGTTTTCTCTTCTGAAGACCTTGCAAGACCTCAGAAGAGGCATGTAGACCTCAGAAGAGGCATGTTTTCTCTTATGAAGACCTTGGAAGACCTCAGAAGAGGCATGTAGACCTCAGAAGAGGCATGTTTTCTCTTCTGAAGACCTTGGAAGACCTCAGAAGAGGCATGTAGACCTCAGAAGAGGCATGTTCTCTTCTGAAGACCTTGGAAGATCTAAAAAAAGACATGTTTTCTCTTTTGAAGACCTTGGAAGACCTCAGAAGAGGCATGCTTTCTCTTCTGAAGACTTTGGAAGACCTCAGGTTCAATCCCCCAGTTACACCCATCAGAGCAGTGAGTAGGGCATCAAGGTGAAGGAACACTGTATTTGTTGGTACTCTGGGCCTGGACAACCATGGTCAACGTTCACCTCTTCATAATTAGGTCCCTAAAAAACCAGCTCTGGTGAACAGCGAGCTGTGGAATTCCCCACTGGTGAACTGTAGTACACTCTTGATAATAAATATGTCTCCTGGTGTGTGAATACTGCCCATTTCACAGGTCGCCCACGAGTACCCCCCACATCAGTGTTGCGGGGGAATCAGGATTAAAGGGAAAGTAAAACCTTACTGATAGTGTCACTGACATAATAAGAGGAGCTGCCGTACTGGCTGAAAGTAAAGCAGCGCTATGCAGGCTTGGCCTCACCACTTCCTGTACCTTCTGCTTCTGGGTTTTAGTCACGGCCGACTCCCCTGGGTGCCAAGGTGCTACACTGCACAACAGTCGGGAGTATGTGGGGCTGATGGTTGGGTCCTAGTCACAGGTCGTTAGTGCGCTGTACAATATCCGCGTGCATTCTGAAGCCACAATCTGATAGAGCTTTACTTGCCCTTTAACAGCAACATACACAAATAGCCAGATGAGGGCAAACAAAGGGAGAAATGAGAGAAGCCCCCCGGGGGGGGGTAACTTACCGTGGCTGCACCCATCCCCTGCCTGACTCCAGTCGTCACTTTCACTTTCCCTTCTGCCTTTTTATATCCCCAGAGTCACCTGGGCAGTGACAGCAGCGATGATACATACCCTCCCGCTGGCCGCAGGGAGGGGATCCGGGCGGGTTTAACCCATTCTGTTCTCAGGGCCTGACAGCCACCGAGGAACCGGTTCCCTTCCTGGTCTGGCTTTACAGCAGTTACACACTGCTTGGCTGCATGGAAACCAGTGTAGCCGACATCTAAATGTATATGTATAGCCAGCACCGCAAGGTCTAGAGACAGACAGCTCTGTGTGAGAGAGAGATAGAGGCTGCTGGGAGAGACAGACAGCTCTGTGTGAGAGAGAGATAGAGGCTGCTGGGAGAGACAGACAGGTCTGTATGAGAGAGAGATAGAGGCTGCTGGGAGAGACAGACAGGTCTGTATGAGAGAGAGATAGAGGCTGCTGGGAGAGACAGACAGGTCTGTGTGAGAGAGAGATGGAGGCTGCTGGGAGAGACAGACAGGTCTGTATGAGAGAGAGATAGAGGCTGCTGGGAGAGACAGACAGGTCTGTGTGAGAGAGAGATGGAGGCTGCTGGGAGAGAAAGACAGGTCTGTATGAGAGAGAGATAGAGGCTGCTGGGAGAGACAGACAGCTCTGTATGAGAGAGAGATGGAGGCTGCTGGGAGAGACAGACAGGTCTGTATGAGAGAGAGATAGAGGCTGCTGGGAGAGACAGACAGGTCTGTGTGAGAGAGAGAGATGGAGGCTGCTGGGAGAGACAGACAGGTCTGTGTGAGAGAGAGATAGAGGCTGCTGGGAGAGACAGACAGGTCTGTGTGAGAGAGAGAGATGGAGGCTGCTGGGAGAGACAGACAGGTCTGTGTGAGAGAGAGATAGAGGCTGCTGGGAGAGACAGACAGGTCTGTGTGAGAGAGAGAGATGGAGGCTGCTGGGAGAGACAGACAGGTCTGTGTGAGAGAGAGATAGAGGCTGCTGGGAGAGACAGACAGGTCTGTGTGAGAGAGAGAGATAGAGGCTGCTGGGAGAGACAGACAGGTCTGTGTGAGAGAGAGATAGAGGCTGCTGGGAGAGACAGACAGGTCTGTGTGAGAGAGAGAGATAGAGGCTGCTGGGAGAGACAGACAGGTCTGTGTGAGAGAGAGATAGAGGCTGCTGGGAGAGACAGACAGGTCTGTATGAGAGAGAGATAGAGGCTGCTGGGAGAGACAGACAGGTCTGTGTGAGAGAGAGAGATGGAGGCTGCTGGGAGAGACAGACAGGTCTGTGTGAGAGAGAGATAGAGGCTGCTGGGAGAGACAGACAGGTCTGTATGAGAGAGAGAGATGGAGGCTGCTGGGAGAGACAGACAGGTCTGTGTGAGAGAGAGATAGAGGCTGCTGGGAGAGACAGACAGGTCTTTGTGAGAGAGAGAGATAGAGGCTGCTGGGAGAGACAGACAGGTCTGTGTGAGAGAGAGATAGAGGCTGCTGGGAGAGACAGACAGGTCTGTATGAGAGAGAGATAGAGGCTGCTGGGAGAGACAGACAGGTCTGTGTGAGAGAGAGAGATGGAGGCTGCTGGGAGAGACAGACAGGTCTGTGTGAGAGAGAGATAGAGGCTGCTGGGAGAGACAGACAGGTCTGTATGAGAGAGAGATGGAGGCTGCTGGGAGAGACAGACAGGTCTGTGTGAGAGAGAGATAGAGGCTGCTGGGAGAGACAGACAGGTCTGTGTGAGAGAGAGATGGAGGCTGCTGGGAGAGACAGACAGGTCTGTGTGAGAGAGAGATAGAGGCTGCTGGGAGAGACAGACAGGTCTGTGTGAGAGAGAGATAGAGGCTGCTGGGAGAGACAGACAGGTCTGTGTGAGAGAGAGATAGAGGCTGCTGGGAGAGACAGACAGGTCTGTGTGAGAGAGAGAGATGGAGGCTGCTGGGAGAGACAGACAGGTCTGTGTGAGAGAGAGATAGAGGCTGCTGGGAGAGACAGACAGGTCTGTGTGAGAGAGAGATAGAGGCTGCTGGGAGAGACAGACAGGTCTGTGTGAGAGAGAGAGATGGAGGCTGCTGGGAGAGACAGACAGGTCTGTATGAGAGAGAGATGGAGGCTGCTGGGAGAGACAGACAGGTCTGTGTGAGAGAGAGATAGAGGCTGCTGGGAGAGACAGACAGGTCTGTGTGAGAGAGAGATAGAGGCTGCTGGGAGAGACAGACAGGTCTGTGTGAGAGAGAGATGGAGGCTGCTGGGAGAGACAGACAGGTCTGTGTGAGAGAGAGATGGAGGCTGCTGGGAGAGACAGACAGGTCTGTGTGAGAGAGAGATGGAGGCTGCTGGGAGAGACAGACAGGTCTGTATGAGAGAGAGATAGAGGCTGCTGGGAGAGACAGACAGGTCTGTGTGAGAGAGAGATGGAGGCTGCTGGGAGAGACAGACAGGTCTGTGTGAGAGAGAGATGGAGGCTGCTGGGAGAGACAGACAGCTCTGTATGAGAGAGAGATGGAGGCTGCTGGGAGAGACAGACAGGTCTGTGTGTGAGAGAGAGATAGAGGCTGCTGGGAGAGACAGACAGGTCTGTGTGAGAGAGAGATAGAGGCTGCTGGGAGAGACAGACAGGTCTGTGTGAGAGAGAGAGATGGGGGCTGCTGGGAGAGACAGACAGGTCTGTGTGAGAGAGAGATGGAGGCTGCTGGGAGAGACAGACAGGTCTGTGTGAGAGAGAGATAGAGGCTGCTGGGAGAGACAGACAGGTCTGTGTGAGAGAGAGATAGAGGCTGCTGGGAGAGACAGACAGGTCTGTGTGAGAGAGAGAGATGGAGGCTGCTGGGAGAGACAGACAGGTCTGTATGAGAGAGAGATAGAGGCTGCTGGGAGAGACAGACAGGTCTGTGTGAGAGAGAGAGAGATAGAGGCTGCTGGGAGAGACTGACAGGTCTGTGTGAGGGAGAGATAGAGGCTGCTGGGAGAGACAGACAGGTCTGTGTGAGAGAGACAGATGGAGGCTGCTGGGAGAGACAGACAGGTCTGTATGAGAGAGAGATAGAGGCTGCTGGGAGAGACAGACAGGTCTGTGTGAGAGAGAGATAGAGGCTGCTGGGAGAGACAGACAGCTCTGTGTGAGAGAGAGAGATAGAGGCTGCTGGGAGAGACAGACAGGTCTGTGTGAGAGAGAGATAGGTCTGTGTGAGAGAGAGATGGAGGCTGCTGGGAGAGACAGACAGGTCTGTGTGAGAGAGAGATAGAGGCTGCTGGGAGAGACAGACAGGTCTGTGTGAGAGAGAGATAGAGGCTGCTGGGAGAGACAGACAGGTCTGTGTGAGAGAGAGATGGAGGCTGCTGGGAGAGACAGACAGGTCTGTATGAGAGAGAGATAGAGGCTGCTGGGAGAGACAGACAGGTCTGTGTGAGAGAGAGATGGAGGCTGCTGGGAGAGACAGACAGGTCTGTATGAGAGAGAGATAGAGGCTGCTGGGAGAGACAGACAGGTCTGTGTGAGAGAGAGATAGAGGCTGCTGGGAGAGACAGACAGGTCTGTATGAGAGAGAGATAGAGGCTGCTGGGAGAGACAGACAGGTCTGTGTGAGAGAGAGATGGAGGCTGCTGGGAGAGACAGACAGGTCTGTGTGAGAGAGAGATGGAGGCTGCTGGGAGAGACAGACAGGTCTGTGTGAGAGAGAGATGGAGGCTGCTGGGAGAGACAGACAGGTCTGTATGAGAGAGAGATAGAGGCTGCTGGGAGAGACAGACAGGTCTGTGTGAGAGAGAGAGATAGAGGCTGCTGGGAGAGACAGACAGGTCTGTGTGAGAGAGGACAAGTATATTGATAATCCCTATAGTTTGATAATGCCCCTCTGATTGGTCAGTTGTGCCCATGTACCTGTAGGGGAGGGGCAGGGGGCGGGGCTCCGGGAGTGGGACGGTGAGTAGAAGGGGAGTGTATAAGGGAGTGAGAGGCACCGGGACTGACCGGGAGTGACGTCATACAGAAAGTGAAAGTAACAATCCCGGAAGCACCCGGAGACTGAGCTGTCCCATCCCGGCTCCCGTACAGGTACTGTACCACTCATTCCTCTGCTGTCCCATCCCGGCTCCCGTACAGGTACTGTACCACTCATTCCTCTGCTGTCCCATCCCGGCTCCCGTACAGGTACTGTACCACTCATTCCTCTGCTGTCCCATCCCGGCTCCCGTACAGGTACTGTACCACTCATTCCTCTGCTGGAACTTTCCTACAGCGCCAAACTGTATGGGGGGGGGGCAATAGGGGGAGGGGCCAGCCCTTAGTGGGAGGGGCAGTAAAGCAAAGTAAGGCTTGTGTCTCTCTGCTTGTTTCCTTCCCAGGTACTTTCCTGCCAATTGCTTGGGTGTTAGCGTTGCTGTTTATATGGGGGGCACAGAACCCCTCAGTGACTGCTAATATCCTTATCATTTACAGTAGGGGGTACATTATCCCTTATAATACATGAGTGATACTCAGAGTTCCCTGTATAACTCAGCCTGCAGCCTTGTGCCTTTATATGGGGGGCACAGAACCCCTCAGTGACTGCTAATATCCTTATCATTTACAGTAGGGGGTACATTATCCCTTATAATACATGAGTGATACTCAGAGTTCCCTGTATAACTCAGCCTGCAGCCTTGTGCCTTTATATGGGGGGCACAGAACCCCTCAGTGACTGCTAATATCCTTATCATTTACAGTAGGGGGTACATTATCCCTTATAATACATGAGTGATACTCAGAGTTCCCTGTATAACTCAGCCTGCAGCCTTGTGCCTTTATATGGGGGGCACAGAACCCCTCAGTGACTGCTAATATCCTTATCATTTACAGTAGGGGGTACATTACCCCTTATAATACATGAGTGATACTCAGAGTTCCCTGTATAACTCAGCCTGCAGCCTTGTGCCTTTATATGGGCACAGAACCCCTCAGTGACTGCTAATATCCTTATCATTTACAGTAGGGGGTACATTATCCCTTATAATACATGAGTGATACTCAGAGTTCCCTGTATAACTCAGCCTGCAGCCTTGTGCCTTTATATGGGCACAGAACCCCTCAGTGACTGCTAATATCCTTATCATTTACAGTAGGGGGTACATTATCCCTTATAATACATGAGTGATACTCAGAGTTCCCTGTATAACTCAGCCTGCAGCCTTGTGCCTTTATATGGGGGGCACAGAACCCCTCAGTGACTGCTAATATCCTTATCATTTACAGTAGGGGGTACATTATCCCTTATAATACATGAGTGATACTCAGAGTTCCCTGTATAACTCAGCCTGCAGCCTTGTGCCTTTATATGGGGGGCACAGAACCCCTCAGTGACTGCTAATATCCTTATCATTTACAGTAGGGGGTACATTATCCCTTATAATACATGAGTGATACTCAGAGTTCCCTGTATAACTCAGCCTGCAGCCTTGTGCCTTTATATGGGGGGCACAGAACCCCTCAGTGACTGCTAATATCCTTATCATTTACAGTAGGGGGTACATTACCCCTTATAATACATGAGTGATACTCAGAGTTCCCTGTATAACTCAGCCTGCAGCCTTGTGCCTTTATATGGGGGGCACAGAACCCCCCAGTGACTGCTAATATCCTTATCATTTACAGTAGGGGGTACATTATCCCTTATAATACATGAGTGATACTCAGAGTTCCCTGTATAACTCAGCCTGCAGCCTTGTGCCTTTATATGGGGGGCACAGAACCCCTCAGTGACTGCTAATATCCTTATCATTTACAGTAGGGGGTACATTATCCCTTATAATACATGAGTGATACTCAGAGTTCCCTGTATAACTCAGCCTGCAGCCTTGTGCCTTTATATGGGCACAGAACCCCTCAGTGACTGCTAATATCCTTATCATTTACAGTAGGGGGTACATTATCCCTGATAATACACATAGAGTTCATCATGTTGCCCATCTCTGCCCTACAGATGTTCCCGCTCTCCTTGCCCGGAATGTGCTTCTCCCCGTACCCACTGCCCAGCTGTAGGAAAGTCACGGGCACGGAGCCCACCCAGGAGGAAGAGGAGCTGCAGAGACTGGAATGGGGGGCCGGGGAAGCACAACAGGGGGCCACGGGTGACAGTGACATGGCAGAGGAGCAGACAGACCCGACATACTTTATCCACATGGAGGACGACATTGAGATCTGTTCTCGCTTTCTGGTTGGGAAGTGCCCTCAGGGGTCCCTGTGCCCCCGGCACCACGCCATGCTCCCTTACACCTGGCAGCTGAAGGTGGCAAGCACCGGCACATGGTACACCGTGGGGGGGTGGGCACAGGAGGCCCTGGAGCGGCTGTTCTGTGACCCGGCAAGGACACAAGTTAAATGTGTGCACCAGTAAGTACAGCGACCATACTGCGCGCTCTATGTGCTACTCCAAGTTGCCACTAGGGGCGCCTGTGAGCACAGGAGAACGACTCCCATTTTTGCTTTTTTCTTTACTTTTCAGAGGCAAAAAATTTACCGTAGACTTTACCACCATGGGGGTCGATCACAGCCCCATATTCAGCCGCGCCAGACGTCTCTCCACCTCCACCAGTCCCTCCGTCCCTTTCCACACCAGCTACAGGTATTATTACGAGGAGAAGGACAGCCATTGGGTTGAATACGGCCCGGTAAGTGTTACATACAGAATTCTATGCTCCAATCTCTCTTTCTCAGGGGTTGTTCCCCTTTAAATTAACTTACAGTATGTTGCAGAGAGTGGAATTCTGAAACAATTTGCAAATATCCGGTTGCTAGGTTGTGTTTACCTTAGCAACCAGGCACTGGTTTGAATGAGAGACTTGAATGGGGAGGGGGAGTGAAGAAATTAAGTTAAGTGGACTTTTAAAGAATATATCAGTAAATATTGTCCTTTTACATCCTTTCCCTTGAGCCGCCATTTTGTGTGCTCCATCAGAGATCAGCTGACAGGAAGTGATGCGGCTCTAACTGTAACAGGAAGTAGTATGGGAGCAAAAGGCAGAACTCTGCCCATTCATTGGCTGATGGGGCCTAGCATGTATGTGTGCCTTGGCTTGTTTGTGTGCACTGTGACTCCTATGATCCCAGGGGGCGGGGCTTAGTACTTAAAATGGCGACTTTCTATTAAGGATTACCCAATGGCACATACTGCTAATAAAGTATATTTATATGAAAATGGTTTATAGTTTTACTCATTTGGATAAATCTCCCTATAGAATTTTGTGCAGAGCATCGAGGAAGGGCTGAGGGAAGGCTTCCATGACGTTCTGTGCAGCAGCTTCCAGTTCCGCTATGTCCTACACCTCAGCAAGTCCTACCAGGAGAACCTCCAGACAGCCACCAGGAGGCGCATGAGAGCCCGCCCCCTATTCAGATCCCCCCTGGAGATGATGGCGGATTTGTGGTAAGAGGGACCTGGGATGGTGGTCAGGATATTAGTAAGTGCTTCCTATGCACTCATAGGGCTGTTCTGCCCCAATAAGGGGTAATTATATCTTAGTTGGGATCAAGTACAGGTACTGTTTTATTATTACAGAGAAAAGGGAATCATTTAACCATTAAATAAACCCAATAGGGCTGTTCTGCCCCCAATAAGGGGTAATTATATCTTAGTTGGGATCAAGTACAGGTACTGTTTTATTATTACAGAGAAAAGGGAATCATTTAACCATGAAATAAACCCAATAGGGCTGTTCTGCCCCCAATAAGGGGTAATTATATCTTAGTTGGGATCAAGTACAGGTACTGTTTTATTATTACAGAGAAAAGGGAATCATTTAACCATGAAATAAACCCAATAGGGCTGTTCTGCCCCCAATAAGGGGTAATTATATCTTAGTTGGGATCAAGTACAGGTACTGTTTTATTATTACAGAGAAAAGGGAATCATTTAACCATTAAATAAACCCAATAGGGCTGTTCTGCCCCAATAAGGGGTAATTATATCTTAGTTGGGATCAAGTACAGGTACTGTTTTATTATTACAGAGAAAAGGGAATCATTTAACCATGAAATAAACCCAATAGGGCTGTTCTGCCCCAATAAGGGGTAATTATATCTTAGTTGGGATCAAGTACAGGTACTGTTTTATTATTACAGAGAAAAGGGAATCATTTAACCATGAAATAAACCCAATAGGGCTGTTCTGCCCCCAATAAGGGGTAATTATATCTTAGTTGGGATCAGGTACAGGTACTGTTTTATTATTACAGAGAAAAAGGGAATCATTTAACCATGAAATAAACCCAATAGGGCTGTTCTGCCCCAATAAGGGGTAATTATATCTTAGTTGGGATCAAGTACAGGTACTGTTTTATTATTACAGAGAAAAGGGATTCATTTAACCATTAAATAAACCCAATAGGACTGTTCTGCCCCAATAAGGGGTAATTATATCTTAGTTGGGATCAAGTACAGGTACTGTTTTATTATTACAGAGAAAAGGGAATCATTTAACCATTAAATAAACCCAATAGGGCTGTTCTGCCCCAATAAGGGGTAATTATATCTTAGTTGGGATCAAATACAGGCCCCACCCACCTTCAAGCCCTTGTTCTCTTTCAGATCTAAAATCTTGCAATTGGTCTTCATTTTTTATTATTTGTTGTTTGTTGTTTTTTTTTTAAATATTTTACTACTTGTTCAGCAACTCTCCCGTTTGGAATTAGAGCCATTATCTGGTTGCTAGGGTCCAAATGACCTTAGTTATTTATATACAAATATCTGAGCCGAGTGTGGATAAACTCTTGCACCTTATTTCTGTTCCTGTAGGACTCTCCGAAGTGCCGGGAGCTGCTGCGCGGCGCCCACTCCTAACCCTCCGCCGTACCCTAAAATCTGGTTGATGGACAACGTCTCGCCGCTGCCGGCCTTCGACCCCGTCCCTTTGCGTTGCGAGGATGGAGAGTTCCCCCGTGTGTATCGCTGCTTTCACAAGACCATGAGAGAGACCGAATACGTCGTTCTAGAGATCTCCAGGATCCAGAACTATTTCCAGTGGGAGAAATACGCACGGTGAGTAGAGTCATTGTCCCATTCTTGGAATGGCGCGGGGGCGGAGCTTTGCGGGTCTGTCCGTGTATTAGGAAAGACTCTAGGAAAGCTCTGGCTTTCAAATTTTAACAAGGACAAGTTCTACCCGCGTACCGGAAAGGGGGTTGTTCCCCTAAAATGAACTTTGAATATGATGTAGACATTGATATTCTGAGAGAGTTTGCAATTGGTCTTCATTTTTTATTTTGGATGGTTTTTCAGTTATTTAGCTTTTTATTCAGCAGCTCTGCATTGGGTATTTTTGCAGCTAGCTGGTTGCTAGGGTCTTGTTTACCCTAGTAACCAGGCAGCGGTTTGAAGCAGAGATGGGAATATGAATAGGATAAGGGCTGAATAGAAATATAAGTTATAAAAAGTAACAATAACAATAAAACCGGAGCCTCACAGAGCAATAGGGTTTGGCTGCCGGGGTCACTGACCCCCATTTGAGGCAAAATAATTAAAAAACTGTAAATAAAATAAAATAATGAAGACCAACTGCAAAGTTGCTAGGAATAGGGCATTCTATAACATACTAAGTTAACTTAAAAGTGAACCACCCCCTTTAAAGGGGAACTCCGCCTTCCAAACCAAATATATGAATAAATACCATTTTAATATACTGAATTTCAGCTGCAAAACGGTTCTTCTCTTTCTGCATCATTTGAAATACTGGCAGGGGGGGAGGGACTAAAACACTGATGTTACAAATTGTAACAACTTCTCCACAGCTTACAGGAACTACATAACCCACAATGCATTATACTGGGATGTTCCTTTTCTTATGGACATCACGTGTGCAGCAGGGGATTGTGGGATTGGGAGGATGCAGACTGAGGACAGGCAGCCAGATCAGCAGGGGAACAGGGGGCGGGGCTTACTGAACTAGTCCAAACCATATTATATTTTTCAAAAGTTGCGTTTGGGCGAAGTTCCCCTTTAATGTCAAATCTGAACCTTTTTCCTTGTAGAAAGCGGGATCACATGGCTCGGAGCTGCAGCGAGGCTGAGAGGGCCAGCCTGGAGCGGCATCTTTTCCACGGCACGGACCATTCGCTGGTGGAAGCCATTTGCAAGCAGAACTTCGACGCGCGGGTGTGCGGCAAACACGCCACCAGTTACGGCCAGGGCAGCTACTTCTCCACCAACGCCAGTTACTCCCATAAGTACTCCAGCCCCAACAGCAGCGGGCAGCACTTTATGTTCCTAGCCAAAGTCTTAGTGGGGCGGCCGGCGCTTGGCAAAACGGCACTACGCCGGCCCCCGCCTTTATTTCCCGAGGACCCTGCCAGTCCCCTCTACGACTCCTGTGTGTCCAAGACCAACCGCCCCGACATCTTTGTTGTGTTCGACAACGACCAGTCCTACCCTTATTTCCTTATCAAGTATCAGAAGATTCCGGAAGTGGTCGCTGTGGACTGAATTCCTTTGTTCCAGTTCAGCATTTAAAGGGGCGGTTCACCTTTACGTTAACTAAGCAACTTTTCAATTGGTCTTCATTACCTATTTGACTTCTTCTTCCAGCTCTTTGCAGTTTTTTCATGGGGGGGTCACCAACCCCGGCAGCCAAAAAACTATTGTTTTTTGAGGCTGCAGTTTTATTGTCACTTTCTTTTCTATTCATAGTTACATAGGGTTGAAAAAAGACTAGAGTCCATCAAGTTCAACCCTTCCAAGCTGGGTTTACGTGTAAGGGTTGAACTTGATGGTCTCTGGTCTTTTTTCAACCCTGTGTAACTATGAATAGAAAAGAAAGTAACAATAAAACTGGAGCTTCAAAGAACAATAGTTTTTTTGCCTGCCGGGGTCAGTGACCCCTGCCCCCCCCTATTTAAAAACTGCAAAGATCTGGAAGAAGAAGTCAATTGTCTTTTTTCAGCCCCTCTCCTATTCATATAGGAGTCTCTCATTCAAACCACTCCCTGGTTGCTAAGGTAACTTGGACCCTAGCAACCACATAGCTGCTGAAACTCCAAACCGGAGAGCTGCTGAACTGAAAATACTTCTACTGCCGCCCCTTTAAGACGGAGTTGGCCGCTACTGACCGTTGTACGACCAATACCGAGACAAACACTATCGGGCAGGGTAGGAAACCCCATTGGACAAGCCCCATATTGGGGCACTGATGAGAGTGTATGTTATAGAATGGGCAATTCTAAGCAGCTTTTCAATTGGCCGTCATGATTTATTTCTTATAGTTTTTTTAACTATTTGCCTGCAGCTTTCAAATGGGGGTCACTGACCCCGGCAGCCAAAACCTATTGCTCTGTGAGGCTCCGGTTCTACAGGTAACTTTTCCATTCAGTCCCTCTCCTATTCATAAACCAGTCCCTTTTTTATCCAAACCACTCCCTGGTTGCTAAGGAAACTTGAACCCTAGCAACCAAATAGCCGCTGAAACTCCAAACAGGAGAGCTGCAGAACTGAAAATGAATTAAAAAGAAAAAACTACAAATAAAACTGTCTCAGAATATCACTCTCGACCATAAGTTAATTTTGAAAAAGGAGGATTTTTTAACTTACCGTAAAATCCTTTTCTAGACGGCCCGTACTGTCAGTGCAGACGCCATGGGTTAAGTATCCCTTCCGGAGGCAGGACAGAAGAAGAAAAAAAAACTTCTCGGCTCCTCCTTCTCCCTATAAACCAGTGCTCCTCCTTTTGGCTTCAGTTTTTTGTTATAATAGACCAGTTAGGAGGAGTAGATAGAGGTAAATACAGTAATAGTTAGGAAGGAGCCAGAAGTAGTAACTAAAACTTGTGCAACCAGTATAACTGAACTAAACTAACAATAACCTAAGGGTGGGGCTTACTGCACTGACAGTACGGGCCGTCTAGAAAAGGATTTTACGGTAAGTTAAAAAATCCTCCTTTCTCTAGTACGGCCCTACCTGTCAGTGCAGACGCCATGGGGACGTCCTAAAGCTGTCCCGTAACTAGGGTGGGTGAATTCCCTGGTGTGCTCTAGTGTTGTACTGCAGCTTGTAGGACCTTCCTACCAAAAGCTGCTGGAGCAGAGTGAAAAACCTGGAGTCTATAAAATTTTGCAAACGTGGAGAGTGATGCCCACGTAGCTGCCTTGCAGATTTGTTCTGCTGTGGCGGAATTGTACAGCGCCCATGAAGTGCTGACTGCTCTAGTAGAGTGTGCTTTAACACGAAAGGGTTTGGGCTGTTTTTTGAGGTCGTATGCATAGTTTATCGTGTTGACCAGCCATCTGGCTATCGTACGTTTAGATGCAGCAGAGCCCTTGTTTGCCCCGTAAGTGACCAGGAAGGCGTCCGCCTTCCTGTAGGATTTGGATCTATCCAAATAGAATCTAATTGCTCTAACTACATCTAGTTTGTGAAGGGCTTTTTCCTTAGCATTAGTGGGTCGTGGGCATAGTGATGGAAGGTTAATTTCCTCGTTGATATGGAACGGGGATACCACCTTTGGTGTGAAGGACGGAACTGTTCTGAAAACTGCTCTGTCTTGGTGTATGACAAGCCAAGGCTCTATGTGTGATAAAGCCGCTATGTCAGACACCCTTTTTGCTGACGCAATTGCTATCAGGAAGGTCACTTTCCAAGTAAGGAACTTTAGGTCACAAACACCTAGTGGTTCGAAAGGGGGACCTTGTAAGGCAGTTAGGACTAAGTTTAGGTCCCAGGGTGGCGTTGGGTCCCTGTATGGTGGTCTGGTTCTACCCACGCCCTGTAGGAACTGAGCTACGTCTGATTCCCTTGCCCAGTGGTGCTGGAGTAGAAGAGAGAGAGCAGAGATTTGAGATTTAAGGGTAGCTAGAGAGAGACCCAGGTGAAACCCCTTGGCTAGGAACTCAATGATCGTCTGGGTGGAAGCTTGTTGCCATGGCATGTGTGTTGAGGCAGAGTGGTCCATAAAAGCTTTCCAAGTTCTATAATAAACCTTCGTAGTAGTAGGTTTTCTGGCTTTCAGCAGGATGTCGATGGCTGAATTAGAGAAACCCTTTGCCCGCCATAGGTCGGTTTCAATAGCCAGCCCGTCAAATGTAGCATTGCTGGATTCTCGTGTTTGATTGGACCTTGGGTCAGTAAATCCGGTCTGAGAGGTAGTCGCAATGGTGGAGCTATCGACATTGTCACAAGGTCCGCATACCAGGTCCGCCTGGGCCAGTCTGGGGCAATTAGAATTGTCACTGTGTGTTCCTGTTGAATCTTGCGTATTATTCGAGGTAAGAGAGCGAGCGGAGGAAACGCATAGACTTTGTTGAAAGTCCACGGTATGACTAAGGCATCCACGTATGACGCCCCCGGGTCCTGTGACCTGGCGCAGTACATAGGAACTTTGAAGTTGCGCCTGGATGCTAGCATGTCTATGTCCGGGCATCCCCATTTGTCCACGATTAGGTCGAAAATGTCCGGGTGGAGTGCCCACTCCCCTTGATCTATCCGTTGTCGACTGAGGTAATCCGCCTCCCAGTTCTGGACGCCGGGTATGTAGACGGCTGACAGTGCCGGGACGTGTGATTCTGCCCAATTGAGTATCATGGATACCTCTTGCATGGCTTGGCTGCTGCGGGTGCCTCCCTGCTTGTTGATGTAGGCAACCGCAGTGGCATTGTCCGACTGTACGCGCAGGGGCTGGCCTGTGAAGTGTGGGGACCAATGAAAGATGGCGTTTCGTATGGCCCTGATTTCCAGGACGTTGATTGGCAGTTTCGCCTCCTCGGCCGTCCATGTCCCTTGACATGTGTGTGGGGGGAAAATTGCCCCCCAGCCTGAGAGGCTTGCATCCGTAGTGATGACTGTCCATGGTGGTAAGGTCCATTTCCTGCCCTTGGCTAGATTGTGTGGGCAAGTCCACCACTCGAGGGATTGACGTACTGGTTTGGTTATAGGGATGTCTTGTGATAGGTTTGAGTGATCCTTGTTCCAGTGTCTTAGGAAATGGTTTTGTAGGCCTCTCATGTGGAAACGGCCGAATGGTAGTGCTTCCAAGGCAGCCGCCATGTAACCTAATAGTTTGAGGCACCCCTCTGCCGTTGTTGATCTCAGGTCGCTCATGTCCTGAGCTGCAGATGTTAGTCTTTGAACCTTCTCGGTTGGTAGCGATATGGTTTGAGATGTGGAGTCGAACCACATTCCTAGGTATTGGATGCGCTGAGTTGGCGACAGGTGGCTCTTCTTGTAGTTCACCACCCAGCCGTGCTGTGACAAGGTCGTTATGCAGATCTGTGTGTCTTTCGAGGCTTGTTGGTAGGAGTGGGAGCGAATTAGGATGTCGTCCAAGTAAGGAGTGAGCGCTATTCCCATACGTCTGAGGTGTGCTACAACTGGGCTGAGCACTTTTGTGAAGACTCTGGGTGCTGTACAGAGTCCGAAGGGGAGGGCCCTGAACTGATAATGCCTTCCCTGGACCGTGAACCTCAGGTACTTTTGTGAACCTTTCCTGATGGGGACGTGTAAGTATGCGTCCTGTAGGTCCACTGTCGTCATGTAGCATTGTGGTGTCATGGACATGCTCACTGACCTCAGGGATTCCATGCGGAACTTTTGTGTGGATACAAACGGGTTCAAGGGTTTGAGGTTGAGGACTGGGCGGAAAGTACTGTCCTTCTTTTCTACCAGGAATAATTTCGAGTAGAAACCTGTGTAGCGCTCCTGCCAAGGAACTGGAGAGATTACATTGTTGGCCAGGAGCTCCTCTACGATGTTTGTGAGAGCAAGTTGCCTGATTGGATTCTTTGGAGTGGCTGAGCGGGTAAATGTCCGAGGGGGCAGATTGTCGAATGGGATTCTGTATCCTTCTTTGATGATTGACAGTACCCAGTTGTCCTGTGTGTGTGTTTGCCAGGTTGCCACAAATTTTTGAAGGCGTCCGCCTACGCTCTCTGACCTCGGTGCGCAGTCATGTAGAGGCGGGTTTTGCGGGTCCCGCTTTCCTGTTTTGTTTGTGTTGTTGCGACCAGGATGGTCTATTCTTCCTGGTGTCTCCGCTACCTTGCGATGTGCGGTATGATGAGTTGCGAAAGGAGCGAAACGAACGGCCCTGAGTATTCCACTGTCTGTTGTAGGGTCTGTTGGTGGGTTCGGGCCTGGCCTTCTTGCCTGAGGGTAAGAAGGAGCTCTTGCCCCCGGAGACATCAGAAATTATTTGTTTCAGGTCGGGTCCGAAGAGAGTGTCTCCCGTGAACTTGAGGTTAAGGAGCTTGGATTTTGAGGCTGTGTCTCCGGACCAATGGCGTAACCATAGTGCTCGTCTGGCTACCACCGTGTCCATGCTGGTTTTGGCTGCTAATCGTACTGTGTCCATGGCAGCGTCTGATAGGAAGGCTAGGGAAGCCCCAATTTGATCTAGAGCCTCCTGCAGTGCTTGTGGTGAGGACGGCGGGTGCTTGATTAGTTCCTGGCACCAAAACTTTGCTGTCCTCGCCAACCCTGCTGATGCTACTGCAGGCCTGAGGATTGCTGTTGCGTGAGTGAAGCCTTTCCTGAGGGCGACCTCCATTTTCTTATCCATAGGTTCTTTGAAAGTGGCCTCCTCAGTGGGTAATGCCGTATTTTTGGAAAGGCGGGCCACTGCGGAGTCAACTCTGGGGGCTTTGTCCCAGAGTTTTTGTTGTTCTTCTGGTATGGGATAAGTGGTGAGGAAGCGTTGTGTTAGATTAAGGCGGTGATCTGGCTTTGCCCACTCGTTGTCGATTAATTGGGAAATGGAATTGAAGACGGGAAATGTTCTAGCCTTCTTGGCCTGTATCCCCAGTACCCTGTCGGCTTTGGATGCAGTTGTTCTCTCATCTTTGATCTCTAATGTGGTTAGCATGTCTCGTAGTAGTCGCTTTGCCGTGTCCGGCCCCGCGATAGAGTGGTAGTGTTGATCTCTTCCTGAGTCATCCGTATCGGAGTCACTATCTGATATTTCACCCGCCTCTGGTTCACTATCTTGTTCACTGAGCTCCGTGTCAGAGGAATTAGCGTCAAGCAATGTCTGTGCTTTGCGTTTCCTAGTGTGCGTAGAGGACTGTCTGATAGTGGACTGTATAGTCGATTTTATCCAATCGAACAAGTCCTCTAGTTGTGGTGGTTTTGCAGATGTGGACGGGCTAGGTTCCCTGTCCGGTTCTGGTGTGATGGGTATGTGAGTGGATTGAGTTTGATTGGCACTGTTCTGAGTATGAGTTATCGCAGTCAGTGCCGTATCTGGTTGGGGAGATAATACTGGTGCGGTTATTGTTGGCTCCGCACAGTCCATGCACTCTCCTTGTTCCCCTTTGCGCAGAGTGTGTTTACAGACTCTGCATTTTTTGAATTGAGTGGTGGCCCTCTTGTCAGTAGCTTTTTTGGCCTTTGATGTAGGTGTAGTAGTGGCCATATCCTTCCTAAGCTCTTCCAGTGGATTGTTAGGCTCCATCTAGTAAAAGGGGGGACAGATTGGGAGATATCTCAGTAATACCTATGTAAGATAGGTTTATGTCATGTGGTAGGGGAGAGTGTAAGGTGTACTGTAGTGAAACTACAATTTGTACCTCATAACATGAGCATGTAAGCAGGCAGGAGCCGAATCGCTGTATCAGCACTGCAGCTCCGTTCCCGTGTACAGCCGCTGTGTTAATGTGAGCGCTTGATTGCGCATGCGCCTCTAGTACATGGCGCGAATCGGAGGCGCACTATGATGACGCGGCACGCGCGTCTACGTTCGTGCGCGCGCCTCGCACAGAGATGGCGCGCATCCTTAGTGGTGCGCGCCTCTGTACAAACCGCGCGTCCTGGAGGCGCCTTCCTGTCCGTGCAGTCTGCTTGTGCACGCAACGGGGGAAAGAGAGGTAGGGGGTACCGATCTCTGGGAGATGGTAATGGCCCCAGTATCACACCTGAAGGCTGGCCAGACCTGTGGTGTGGCGTGTAGCCCAGGGATGCCCCAACAGTGATAGCGTTTGTGGGGAATTTTGGTCTGCAGACCTGTGGTGTGCATAGACCAGTGCAATCCAAAGATATCCACAGAGAAAAAAATAAATAAATAAATAAATAAATAAATAAAATAAAGCAAAATGCAGTCTGTCCTAACCTCCTAGCAGGACAGAAGAAGAAAAAACTGAAGCCAAAAGGAGGAGCACTGGTTTATAGGGAGAAGGAGGAGCCGAGAAGTTTTTTTTTCTTCTTCTGTCCTGCCTCCGGAAGGGATACTTAACCCATGGCGTCTGCACTGACAGGTAGGGCCGTACTAGAGAAAGTTATAGAATTGCCAATTCTATGCAACTTTTCAATTGGTCATTTTTTTTTTAATAGATTCTGACTCTTTGCAGCTTTCAAATGGGGGTCACTGACCCCGGCAGCCAAAAACCTATTGCTCTGTGAGACAAAAAATGAAGACCAACTGCAAACTGTCTCAGAATATCTCTCGACCATTTTAACTTTTAAAAAGTGACAGAATGGCCAATTCTATGCAACTTTTCAATTGGTCTTCATTTTTTATTTTATATAGATTTTGATTTGCCGCCTTCTTCTGACTCTTTCCAGCTTTCAAATGGGGGTCAGTGACCCCGGCAGCTCTGTGAGGCTCCAGTTTTATCGTTATTGTTACTTTATATTACTTACCTTTCTATTCAGCCCCTCTCCTATTCATATATCAGTCTCTCACTCAAACCACTCCCTGGTTGCTAAGGTAAACAGGACCCTAGCAACCCTAGCTGAAATTCCAAACTGGAGCGGCTGCGGGACAAAAAGGTAAAATTAATTTATGAACTACCAATACTAATAAAAAAGACGACCAACTGCAAATTGTCTCTGCATTATACTGAAAGTTACAAGAAGTACCGGCGGACAAAGGAGGCGGAGTTCTCTTGCGGACAGAAATAAAAAGTATAATTTATATGTACATCACGGGGCGGGGAGGAGCAGACCATATGAAAGACAGAACCACACGAGGCGTTGCAGGCCAGGCAGCGGTATACGGGAAGCGATGTGTGTGAGTATATACATGGTATACAACGTCGGCGGGAACAGAGGTCACTGGAAAGGGGGCGGGGTCACGGGGGAGACTCAGGGGGTAGCACTGCTCGGCCCCTTTCTGGGAGGGGCGGGAACAGGATTCATTGCACTTGTATGTCACCAAGCAGGAGAGGGGGCCGATTGGTAGCCCCCCTGTGTGACACTGAAAGCGGCAGCGCTATACAGACAGTCCCGGTTTGTCATCCTCCATCCTGGGTCGCCCTTAATACTGGGCTTCACCCATTGGCTTAGCGAGTGGGAGGCGGGGGTAAGTGCTTCAGTCATCAATGCAGATTACCTCCCCTCCTCGGCTCTCCTTTCTGTCCAGCAAATCCATCTCTCGCTCCTTTTTCACAAGAACTGGGGGTCCGTTAGAAGCTGAAGGGGTAAAAACATAATATAGATTTATGGATACCCCCATTGTAAGCAGCAGTCCTGCCCTGCTTTATGGCTGAGATTCTAGCTATCTGTATAACAGAGCATTCTGTCACAGTGGCACAGATCCTATCTGATCCACCCCCCATTGTAAGCAGCAGTCCTGCCCTGCTTTATGGCCGAGATTCTAGATATCTGTATAACAGAGCATTCTGTCACAGTGGCACAGATCCTATCTGATCCACCCCCCATTGTAAGCAGCAGTCCTGCCCTGCTTTATGGCTGAGATTCTAGCTATCTGTATAACAGAGCCTTCTGTCACAGTGGCACAGATCCTATCTGATCCCCCCATTGTAAGCAGCAGTCCTGCCCTGCTTTATGGCTGAGATTCTAGCTATCTGTATAACAGAGCATTCTGTCACAGTGGCACAGATCCTATCTGATCCCCCCATTGTAAGCAGCAGTCCTGCCCTGCTTTATGGCTGAGATTCTAGCTATCTGTATAACAGAGCATTCTGTCACAGTGGCACAGATCCTATCTGATCCCCCCCATTGTAAGCAGCAGTCCTGCCCTGCTTTATGGCTGAGATTCTAGCTATCTGTATAACAGAGCATTCTGTCACAGTGGCACAGATCCTATCTGATCCCCCCATTGTAAGCAGCAGTCCTGCCCTGCTTTATGGCTGAGATTCTAGCTATCTGTATAACAGAGCATTCTGTCACAGTGGCACAGATCCTATCTGATCCCCCCATTGTAAGCAGCAGTCCTGCCCTGCTTTATGGCTGAGATTCTAGCTATCTGTATAACAGAGCATTCTGTCACAGTGGCACAGATCCTATCTGATCCCCCCATTGTAAGCAGCAGTCCTGCCCTGCTTTATGGCTGAGATTCTAGCTATCTGTATAACAGAGCATTCTGTCACACTGGCACAGATCCTATCTGATCCCCCCCATTGTAAGCAGCAGTCCTGCCCTGCTTTATGGCTGAGATTCTAGCTATCTGTATAACAGAGCATTCTGTCACAGTGGCACAGATCCTATCTGATCCCCCCCCATTGTAAGCAGTGTTTCTTACCAGACAGGAAAGAGCCGAGAGGCATCTGGTTATAGTTCGTCCCCGTGAGTGCTGCCGACTGGGGGTTGCTGGGGAATGTGGCCCCAAACATGGGAGGAGTGGTGTAAGGGCCAGGAGGGAACACCTGTAGGAGACAGAAAGATAAAGGACTCAGAATGGGATGTGTATTTCCAGTCTCTTTACCCCATCCCCCTGTGAGACAGATTCCCGTACAATAAGCCTCACTGCTCGACTATCACTTTTCAGCCAATTCTAAACTGCACGGTGGGATCAAATTTTGCGTCGGCCAATGAGGATACTGGGTTCTGTTGTAACAGAAATCCAACGGGTTCCTCCCCCTCTGCACCCTTTCCTCTCACCGGAGGAGCTGTGCTCTCGCTCCCCTTGCTTGCAAGCCGGCTCAGGATACTGCGCTCTGACATCTGCAGTCTTGCCGCGATGGGCGGGATACGTGCGAGGGAGGCGGGGAGGCGAGTTACATCCGCCTTCATATCACTCAGCAGCTCCTCCAGCTGGTTGAGCACTGGAAAGGGAGGAGGAGCTTAGACACCAGGTACCTGTCAACCGCTGACAAGACTTCCACTAGGCCCCTTCTTTCCTCTATACAGTTACCAATATTCTCCCCCGACTCCTTCTTACCCCCTCACCCATCGGGCCCTGCCTCTCTTGGCAACCCAATAGCCTGGGCGCACCCCTACTTGATGTAGCGCTCCTACGAGGAGCAAACTATCTTTTAGCCAATGGCATTGAGCCTAGGTTTGATATCCCAGCGCCCAACCTTCGTGCCTCCTATTAATGCCTATTGATACTTATCTCTGACTAGCAACTAAAGGGGTCATTTACCTTTGCGGTAACCTTTAGTATGATGTAGAGAGTCATATTCTGAGACGATTTGCAATTGGTCTTCATTGTTTTTTATTTGTAGTTTTTTTTAATTATTTCACTTTTTGTTCGGCAGCTCTCCAGTTTGGGCCCTGGTACTAAAAAGGGACTGGGGCCCCCCCTGTCTGGGTGTGCAGTGACCTTGGGGGGGCCCTTCTGTGGGGGGCAGGTCGCACCCGCGGCTCCCACTATTTAAGCAACTGATCCAGGGGCCTCAGGGTGCAAGTAAGCCCTGTACAGCTTTTAGTATGATGTAGAGAGTGATACTCTGAGACAATTTGCAATTGGTCTTCATTGTTTATTATTTGTAAATCTTCAATTATTTCAATTTCTGTTCAGCAGCTCTCTAGTTTGGATTTTCAGCAGGTATTTGGTTGCTAGGATCCAAATTACCTTAGCAACCAGGGTGTAGTTTGAATGAAAGATTGATATATGAATAGGGGAGGGACTGAATAGAAAAATAAATAATATAAAGTAACAATAATAAAACTGGAGCCTCACAGAGCAATAGGTTTTTATTAGCTCAGGGGTCAGTGACCCCCATTTGAAAGCTGCAAAGAGTTAAAAAAAAAATCATGATAAATAAATAATGAAGACTAATTGAAAAACTGCTTAGAATTGGCCTTTCTATAACATACTAACCGTTAACTCAAAGGTCAACCCCAGCACCGAATCCACGATTTTGGGATTCAGCCGAACCCCGACTCCTTCGTAAAACGATTCGACCGACTACCAAACCGAATCCTAATTTGCATATGCAAAAGAATTGATTTTAATTAATTGGTTCGACCTTCAGGCACTCGGATTCGGCAGAATCCTGCTGAAAAAAGGCCGAATCCTGGCCGAACCTGCAGTTATTTTCAATTGGCACTAGGGGGAGCTCCCTTTCCTTCAATGGGGATACACAGACAACAAGGTTGAGGAGACCGCCTCATACGTATGCAAATAAACACAAGGAATTCTGGGAACTAATCCCAGCAGGTTTAGCCTACAGGATAAACCCATGTATATGGGATTTTCTTTGGAATTAGTTTCCAGAATCCCTTGTGTTTACTTGAATGGGGGATCAAGACCTTGCTTCGCGATTGTGGTTGAACTATAACACGGAGAGTCCAGATAAAATAAATAACGGAAAGTGTAATTCTCTGCTCTGTTGGTTGTGGCCACATATACCAATGAAACAACGTTGCTACAGTCTTTTGTTTCCGCGGAACATGTAGCCAGAACCAACAGTATCTGTGCCCCATTAAGCATATTTGCCCCTAACAGTCTCCCCTCGGGTACCTTTATGAAGCACGGCATTGGCTGGCTTGTTCCCCGCTAAGGACTCCTTGGAGAGGTGCTGGTGACTCTCGGCGAGACATTCCACCTCGGAGAAGCGAGCGTTAAGGGCCATGGCTGGGTGAGAGGGGTCCTGGGTCATGTTGAGATAGGCTGCCCTCCGTAGCTGCTCCTCAATCACTAAGGCCTGCTCCAGCAGCTAAGGAACGAGCAACAGAGACAGGTCACGCCAAGCTGCCCCTTTACTTAACCCGATTAGGGTTAAAGTAACTGATACATGGGTGGGATTACACAGTTGAGTGGGCAGGACAAATGCAGATAGATGGGAGGGACAAACATAAGGGCAGAGCAAACAGATACATGGGTGGGATTACAGTTGGGTGGGTGGGGCAAATTGATACATGGGTGGGATTACACAGTTGAGTGGGTGGGACAAACTCAGATAGATGGGAGGGACAAACATAAACAATGACATCAACACAAGGTGAGTGGGTGGGGCAAACTGATACATGGGTGGGGTTACAAAATTGAGTGGGTGGGACAAACTGATACATGGGTGGGAATACAAAGTTGAGTGGGAGGTACAAACATAAGCAGGCGAGACCAACTCAAAGGTGAGTGGGTGGGGCAAATGGATACATAAATGGGATTACAGTTGAGTGAGTGGGACAAATGCAGATAGATGGGAGGGACAAACATAAGCAGGAGAGACCAACACAAAGGTGAGTGGGCAGAGCAAATGGATACATGGGTGGGATTACAGTTTAATGGGTGTGACAAACTCAAAAAGATGGGAGGGACAAACAGCAAACTGACACGAGTGGGATTACACAGTTGAGTGGGTGGGACAAATTTAGATAGATGGGAGGGACAAACATAAGCAGATGACATCTACACAAGGTGAGTGGGTGGGGCAAACTGATACATGGGTGGGATTACAGTTGAGTGGGTGGGACAAACAGATAGATGGGAGGGACAAACATAAGGGCAGAGCAAACTGATACATGGCTGGGATTACACAGTTGAGTGGGTGGGACAAACTCAGATAGATGGGAGGGGCAAACATAAGCAGATGACATCAACACAAGGTGAGTGGGTGGGGCAAAGATAGACAGATGAGACCAACACAAGGTGAGTTGTTGGGGGAACGGCGCAGGTGAATAATAAAAAGTGGAAAGGCGGAGCCAGACCTTGAATCGCCGAGCAAGAAATTTGTTCTTCATCTCCAGGAAATTTCCCTTGTTGGCCTCCGATTTAAAGGGTTCATTGATGATGGCGAATGGGGAATCGTTCTGAATGTCTTGCCAGCGAGCGTAGCCATGTCTGTGAGAGGGTTAAGCAAATGAAACAGACACTGCCCTAGTAGAGACACAGCCTATAGGACTACAGAAACTGTTCACAGTCGCCCCTGGGGACGGAGCACGGAACCCTCCACCCATGCAAAGCAACGTAAAGATCGAAAGGCGTTTGAGTACAAAGGGCAGTAATTGAACATTGTGATTGGTGCAGGGAAGGATACACCACAATGCCGGCCAATAACCAGTAATCGTGCCGGCGATGCCAGATGTCATTCAGCCTGCCGGAGCAGATGGCCGCTCTCTCCTCATTCTGCCACAGGGTATGGAGTTCTGCAGGCAACAGGATGGAAAATCATTACCTGAGGGGTCCCATGTAGCACCCCAAGCAGATTTGAGGGGCATCACCGCTTACACACAACCGATATGTGCGAAGGTATGTCTGGTCTGCCCCACTGGCTTTCCTTACCTGTGAACCCACCATCTGCGATGTTAAACATAAATCTTGGTCTTTCTGGTCTGTTCTCTTCTTTCCTCCCATTGCTGCTCTTCACTTCTTCCTTCTGAATGTTCATTTTGGTGTCCTTCACAGCTTCTCTCTCTGGCTTCACCTCCTCTGCTGGCCAAGGAAATAATCATTATATAGGGTTCATCTGAAATGTGCTCCATACACACAGATAGGAGCTGTGAGTCTGCCCCTCCCCCTGCAGGGTGACACAGACAGAAGGAGCCGTGAGTCTGCCCCTCCCCCTGCAGGGTGACACAGTGACACAGACAGAAGGAGCTGTGAGTCTGCCCCTCCCCCTGCAGGGTGACACAGTGACACAGACAGAAGGAGCCGTGAGTCTGCCCCTCCCCCTGCAGGGTGACACAGTGACACAGACAGAAGGAGCCGTCAGTCTGCACCTCCCCCTGCAGGGTGACACAGACAGAAGGAGCTGTGAGTCTGCCCCTCCCCCTGCAGGGTGACACAGACAGAAGGAGCCGTGAGCCTGCCCCTCCCCCTGCAGGGTGGCACAGTGACACAGACAGAAGGAGCTGAGTCTGCCCCTCCCCCTGCAGGGTGACACAGTGACACAGACAGAAGGAGCTGTGAGTCTGCCCCTCCCCCTGCAGGGTGACACAGTGACACAGACAGAAGGAGCTGTGAGTCTGCCCCTCCCCCTGCAGGGTGACACAGTGACACAGACAGAAGGAGCTGTGAGTCTGCCCCTCCCCCTGCAGGGTGACACAGTGACACAGACAGAAGGAGCCGTGAGTCTGCCCCTCCCCCTGCAGGGTGACACAGTGACACAGACAGAAGGAGCTGTGAGTCTGCCCCTCCCCCTGCAGGGTGACACAGTGACACAGACAGAAGGAGCTGTGAGTCTGCCCCTCCCCCTGCAGGGTGACACAGTGACACAGACAGAAGGAGCTGTGAGTCTGCCCCTCCCCCTGCAGGGTGACACAGTGACACAGACAGAAGGAGCTGTGAGTCTGCCCCTCCCCCTGCAGGGTGACACAGTGACACAGACAGAAGGAGCCGTGAGTCTGCCCCTCCCCCTGCAGGGTGACACAGTGACACAGACAGAAGGAGCTGTGAGTCTGCCCCTCCCCCTGCAGGGTGACACAGACAGAAGGAGCCGTGAGCCTGCCCCTCCCCCTGCAGGGTGACACAGTGACACAGACAGAAGGAGCTGAATCTGCCCCTCCCCCTGCAGGGTGACACAGTGACACAGACAGAAGGAGCTGTGAGTCTGCCCCTCCCCCTGCAGGGTGACACAGTGACACAGACAGAAGGAGCTGTGAGTCTGCCCCTCCCCCTGCAGGGTGACACAGTGACACAGACAGAAGGAGCTGTGAGTCTGCCCCTCCCCCTGCAGGGTGACACAGTGACACAGACAGAAGGAGCCGTGAGTCTGCCCCTCCCCCTGCAGGGTGACACAGTGACACAGACAGAAGGAGCTGTGAGTCTGCCCCTCCCCCTGCAGGGTGACACAGTGACACAGACAGAAGGAGCTGTGAGTCTGCCCCTCCCCCTGCAGGGTGACACAGTGACACAGACAGAAGGAGCTGTGAGTCTGCCCCTCCCCCTGCAGGGTGACACAGTGACAGACAGAAGGAGCTGTGAGTCTGCCCCTCCCCCTGCAGGGTGACACAGTGACACAGACAGAAGGAGCTGTGAGTCTGCCCCTCCCTCTGCAGGGTGACACAGTGACATAGACAGAAGGAGCCGTGAGTCTGCCCCTCCCCCTGCAGGGTGACACAGACAGAAGGAGCCGTGAGTCTGCCCCTCCCCCTGCAGGGTGACACAGTGACACAGACAGAAGGAGCCGTGAGTCTGCCCCTCCCCCTGCAGGGTGACACCGTGACACAGACAGAAGGAGCCGTGAGTCTGCCCCTCCCCCTGCAGGGTGACACCGTGACACAGACAGAAGGAGCCGTGAGTCTGCCCCTCCCCCTGCAGGGTGACACCGTGACACAGACAGAAGGAGCCGTGAGTCTGCCCCTCCCCCTGCAGGGTGACACCGTGACACAGACAGAAGGAGCTGTGAGTCTGCCCCTCCCCCTGCAGGGTGACACAGTGACACAGACAGAAGGAGCTGTGAGTCTGCCCCTCCCCCTGCAGGGTGGCACAGTGACACAGACAGAAGGAGCTGTGAGTCTGCCCCTCCCCCTGCAGGGTGGCACAGTGACACAGACAGAAGGAGCTGTGAGTCTGCCCCTCCCCCTGCAGGGTGACACAGTGACACAGACAGAAGGAGCTGTGTGTGCCCCTCCCCCTGCAGGGTGACACAGTGACACAGACAGAAGGAGCTGTGAGTCTGCCCCTCCCCTTGCAGGGTGACACAGACAGAAGGAGCTTTGAGTCTGCCTCTCCCCCTGAAGGATGTGACAGACAGAAGGAGGAGCTGTGAGTCTGCTCCTCCCCCTGCAAGGTGACACAGATAGAAGGAGCCGTGAGTCTGCCCCTCCCCCTGCAGGGTGACACAGTGACACAGACAGAAGGAGCTGTGTGTGCCCCTCCCCCTGCAGGGTGACACAGTGACACAGACAGAAGGAGGAGCTGTGAGTCTGCTCCTCCCCCTGCAGGGTGACACAGACAGAAGGAGCTGTGAGTCTGCCCCTCCCCCTGCAGGGTGACACAGACAGAAGGAGCTTTGAGTCTGCCCCTCCCCCTGAAGGATGTGACAGACAGAAGGAGGAGCTGTGAGTCTGCCCCTCCCCCTGCAGGGTGACACAGTGACGCAGACAGAAGGAGCTGTGTCTGCCCCTCCCCCTGGAGGGTGTGACAGACAGAAGTAGAAGCTGTGACCCTGCTCCACCCCCTGCAGGGTGACAAAATGAGACCAAGAAGATGAGGAGGATATATTTTGGCTCTGACCTCTCTGTGGTTCCCCAACCCCTTCCTGCCGCTGTAATGCTCCGTCTCGCTCTGTGACGCCCTCTAGTGGTTTTTCAGGTTCAGGGGCAACAGCTGATGGTTTGTCACCTGTCAAAAAAAGAGAGTGTAGAATAAGTTATATACAGTAATATATATATTCTTTATGCACGCCTACTCAGCAGAGCTCACTTGGGATATTTGACGGGGGAGGGGTGGGTTTATTCTGCTCGGGTTTTCATGCAATTGTAAGACTTTCTGCAACAGCAGAGAGATAATGGCACGGCCCATAGGCCAGTTCGATAATGGCACGGCCCATAGGCCAGTTCGATAATGGCACGGCCCATAGGCCAGTTCGATAATGGCACGGCCCATAGGCCAGTTCGATAATGGCGCGGCCCATAGGCCAGTTCGATAATGGCGCGGCCCATAGGCCAGTTCGATAATGGCGCGGCCCATAGGCCAGTTCGATAATGGCGCGGCCCATAGGCCAGTTCGATAATGGCGCGGCCCATAGGCCAGTTCGATAATGGCGCGGCCCATAGGCCAGTTCGATAATGGCGCGGCCCATAGGCCAGTTCGATAATGGCACGGCCCATAGGCCAGTTCGATAATGGCACGGCCCATAGGCCAGTTCGATAATGGCACGGCCCATAGGCCAGTTCGATAATGGCACGGCCCATAGGCCAGTTCGATAATGGCACGGCCCATAGGCCAGTTCGATAATGGCACGGCCCATAGGCCAGTTCGATAATGGCACGGCCCATAGGCCAGTTCGATAATGCCACGGCCCATAGGCCAGTTCGATAATGGCACGGCCCATAGGCCAGTTCGATAATGGCACGGCCCATAGGCCAGTTCTTAGCATGAGAGATAATGGCGCGACCCATAGGCCAGTTCGATAATGGCACGGCCCATAGGCCAGTTCTTAGCATGAGAGATAATGGCGCGACCCATAGGCCAGTTCGATAATGGCACGGCCCATAGGCCAGTTCTTAGCATGAGAGATAATGGAGCGGCCCATAGGCCAGTTCTTAACATGAGAGATAATGGAGCGGCCCATAGGCCAGTTCTTAACATGAGAGATAATGGTGCGGCCCATAGGCCAGTTCCTCTAATTGCCCATAATATAAATAAGTGACAAGGAGCCCCCCCACACATACCAACTGTCTCCGCAGCGGCTGCTGATTCTGCCTTTGGTTCCTCCCTCCCAGGAGTGAGATCAGGAGGTTCCGATGGCTTCTCCCTGCTTCTTTCCGACCCTGAATTACAAACAGGGTTCACGGTGTCCTTGGGACTGGGAGTCTGAAATAAGGATAAGGATAGGGTATTTGGCACACACAGTACATAGTACAGTATCTGCCCTGGCAAACACCATTCATGTGGCCATACAGCAGTATTGGGCTGAGTTTGGGCAGCTCACATTGCCTGTAGTAAAGTCACTGGCCACTCAGGCGTTCTAACTAATAGTAACAACCCTACTTGCAATGTCACTGGCTGCTCAGGCATTATAACTAATAGTAACAGCCCTACTTTCAATGTCACTGGCTGCTCAGGCATTATAACCAATAGTAACGGCCCTACCCTCCCTGTCACTGGCTGCTCAGGCATTATAACCAATAGTAACGGCCCTACCCTCCCTGTCACTGGCTGCTCAGGCATTATAACCAATAGTAACAGCCCTACCCTCCCTGTCACTGGCTGCTCAGGCATTATAACCAATAGTAACGGCCCTACCCTCCCTGTCACTGGCTGCTCAGGCATTATAACCAATAGTAACGGCCCTACCCTCCCTGTCACTGGCTGCTCAGGCATTATAACCAATAGTAACGGCCCTACCCTCCCTGTCACTGGCTGCTCAGGCATTATAACCAATAGTAACAGCCCTACCCTCACTGTCAGTGGCTGCTCAGGCATTATAACCAATAGTAACGGCCCTACCCTCCCTGTCACTGGCTGCTCAGGCATTATAACCAATAGTAACGGCCCTACCCTCCCTGTCACTGGCTGCTCAGGCATTATAACCAATAGTAACAGCCCTACCCTCACTGTCAGTGGCTGCTCAGGCATTATAACCAATAGTAACAGCCCTACCCTCACTGTCAGTGGCTGCTCAGGCGTTATAACTAATAGTAAAGGCCCAAACCTCACTGTCACTGGCTGCTCAGGCGTTACAACTAATAGTAATGGCTCTACCCTCACTGTCACTGGCTGCTCAGGCATTATAACTAATAGTAACGGCCCTACTGTCACTGGCTGCTCAGGCATTATAACTAATAGTAACGGCCCTACTGTCACTGGCTGCTCAGGCATTATAACTAATAGTAACGGCCCTACTGTCACTGGCTGCTCAGGCATTATAACTAATAGTAACGGCCCTACTGTCACTGGCTGCTCAGGCATTATAACTAATAGTAACGGCCCTACTGTCACTGGCTGCTCAGGCATTATAACTAATAGTAACGGCCCTACTGTCACTGGCTGCTCAGGCATTATAACTAAGTCACTGTCACTGGCTGCTCAGGCATTATAATCCAATAGAAATGGCCATGCCCTTACAGTCATTGGCTGCCTAGACATTATAATCTAATAGTACCAGGCAAACCCTTATTGTCTCAGGCATTATAATCTTACAATATTAGATACCCTTGCAGTTGCCGTCTGTTCAGGCACAATGTCTCTCTTCTCTGTTCCCTTCAAATCATTTTCTTTCTCCTCCTTGCACTCTGCTTCCCCTGTGTCGACAGGGGTCCCGCCATTCTCTCCCCTCTCACTTGGGGCTGGTGTGGCTGGAGGAGGGAAGCAGACCATTTGTTACTGCATTTGAACCTGTGCTATAACTGTAAGTGATGAAGCCGCAACGGCTGCACTTGCGGCACATTCTCTGTGGGGCAGTGACACTGGCAGAGTGCTCGGGAGTCACACAATTCCGCATACCTGGCTTGGAGGTGCATGGGGTGTTAGTAAGGCTTGGCTCTGGAGTGGTGGTGGAGGTTTTTACAGTGGGAGAGGAGGCTCTGGATGAGAGCTTGGAGTCTAGGCTAGGGTCCGGCATAAGCTCCGGCATGCTCCAGCGACCATTTATATGCTCAAACTCCTGTATCTGTCGAGTAAGAAAATAAAATACAAAAATGTTATCGTAAGAAGTATTAAAAAAATGAGTTGTGCAGTTACTTTGTCTATTCAGCTTGTTATTGATCTGACATTCTCCATTCTTTTCTACAATAAGGGTGAAGACACACGGAGCTTCTAGTAGCCGTGACAAGTTGTGTCCTTGGTTAAGGGCAGTGGCAGACGGGGAGATTAGTAGCCCGCAACAAATCCGTTGCCGTGGGCGACTAATCTCCCCGCAATGCCATCCCACTGGCATGAATGTAAATGGCCCGTGGGATGGCATACGCGTCGCTAAGATTTCCCGAAGTCGCCCAAAGTTGCTTTGAGAGGCAACTCTCACACATCTGCAGTGACATTTACATCTGCAAACATGTGAGCTGTAATGTTCCTGCAATGAAGAATGCAGGCTTACACAGGCAGAACTTACATTGATAAAAAGTCCTGCCCTGTAATGCTTAACATGAGCTAGGGGAAAAAAAACATGTTGCTAGAGCAGAGTTTCTATGGAAACCGCCTTTACCATCTCCTTATTGGCTGCTAGACTGGAAGGTGGAAGAACTGAGCATGCTCAGTTAGCCAAGAGCCAAAGTCAATTCCTAAGGAGGGGGCCGAGTGGGTTAGGGGAGGATTTAGTCTTTGGACAACAGGAGTGGCAGGTATTCAAATATTTTAAAGAAGCTGTTCTTTAAAGCCCAGAAAGGGATTAGCCCTCCTTCAAAGTCACAAAAGGCAACTTGAAAAGTTCATCAATCAGGTGGCACCCCAGGCGGGGCAATATAGGTTCCTTAGAGGTTCTAAATCCTAATTGGACGACCCAGAGCTGATCCTGCTGGGCCCAAAGGGAGATATTTAGAGAGAATACCCAGTGCAGTATGTCAGTTGTAGAGTATGCTTGTTTGCAGCTGGGTCCTACCTTTTTTTTAACCAAAGACATAACTCCGATGCGGGTCAGAACCTGTTGTCGGGAGAGGCCCTCGCGGGGAACGCCGTCGGCAAATGTCTCTGAACCGTCCGCGCCGGGCTCGCAGAGATGTCTCATAAAGAGAGACACATACGCTCTATAGGAGCAATGAAAGAGAAACAGGACTGAGACTAAGATTTGGCAGCAGGGTGCTCTAATACCGGTGTTTCATTCTTCCACCCTTGAGTATTTATAATTAAATGTTAGAATATACAAAATAAATGCCCCCCTTCCTGCAAAACTGGGGAAATAAGGGCAAACATGGCAGGTTTCCCATCAGACATGCCTAATCATCTTTGTCCATTCAGTCTGTCGGCATCTGAGTGCCAACCATCTTGTCCTGTGCCAGATGATGGATGGGCCAAAACTGCAGCCTTACCCCATTCCAATACCTAAGCACAGAGTATACTGTTTGTCTGTGTGAGGGAGGGGGCTGGACACTCACCTACCCACCCCAGGAAACAGACCAATACCGACCAACAGACATCAGATGAGTAAGAGCATCATCATGTGGGAAGCCATTCATGAAACATAACAAGGCTTACAATATAATTCTGCAGCAAAATTTTGGGGCCGGAGATGGTCACGGTTACTAAGCACTTACTTGAATTCCTTCTCCGATTTGCCTCTCAGATCCCTCACTAGCCAGTGAGTAGAAAACGCATCTTGCGGCGGCATCCCCCAGCGCATCACTGCGTTCAAAAAAGCCTTTCTTTGCCGGGTGTTGAACCCCAGAACCTAGAGGAGAACACACAGTTCACAGGAACATAATATTTATGAGGCACTTTTTATTTTTAAATGACACTGTTACACAGCAAATAATTCCCTCTGCCATTTAACATTTTATTCTCGAACCAACAAATGTATTTGTAGCTGTAATATTGGTGTGTAGGCGCCATCTCAGTGCATTGTGCCTGAGTCTGAGCTTTCAGCCAGCGCTACACATTAGAACTGCTTTCAGCTAACCTATTGTTTCTCCTACTCCCATGTAACTGGAGGAGTCCCAAGCCGGACTTGGATTTCTTACTATTGAGTGCTATTCTGATACCTACTGGGAGCTGCTATCTTGTTCCCTTCCCATTGTTCTGCTGATCGGCTGCTGGGGGTGAGGGGGGGGATATCACTCCAACTTGCAGCGCAGCAGTAAAGTGTGCCTGAGTCAGTTTTCAGCCAGCACTACACATTAGAACTGCTTTCAGCTAACCTATTGTTTCTTCTACTCCCATGTATCTGGAGGAGTCCCAAGCTGGACTTGGATTTCTTACTATTGAGTGCTATTCTGATACCTACTGGGAGCTGCTATCTTGCTCCCTTCCCATTGTTCTGCTGATCGGCTGCTGGGAGGGGGGGATATCACTCCAACTTGCAGCAGAGCAGAAGTGTGGCACCCTGGGAAATGAAGAATATGTCTAGCCCCATGGGAAAAACAGATTACAATGCAGGATTCTGCTGGAAAAGCTCTATTAACTGATGGGTTTTTCCATGACAGTATTGCTTTAATTTCCAGAAAAGCAAAGCTGCACAGGTCAAACACCCCTTGAAGGCTTTAACAACGGACAAGGTGGCATTAGATTTGGTTATCAGCGAGGCCATTGCAGCCACTTACCTCTATGTTGCCGCCAACCCGAGCTAGCAGCGGTGGCAGAGGCTTGTCCTTCTCATTGCGTAGCTGGCGGCGAGACTGCCTGCGGCCTACCAAAAGCAAAGGAGAATGCTAATAAGAAGCTGCAGGGAACAAGACAACAGTTATGTTCCGTTTGTGTTTAACTCTTACCTTCCGCCCTTTCGTCAAAATCTTCATCTTCCTCCTCCGAGCCCACCGAGTATTCAGACTGGTTGTCTGCAGCAATTAAAGAGTCATTTGTACATAACTGGATCCATTGCTACCAGGCAACTTCTCTGCATTGCTCCTCTTCCTGTTACCCAGACACCCTTTAGCTGCTGATACCCCCTTTTGCTGCTGTATCCCATACTTTCCTAAATCCATTTTTATATTCCCATGTGTCCCCAGATAACCAGGCTGTTTCAGACAATTATTGAAAATTCTAAGACTATCTAGGACTTAATACCAAGTCTAAACCCTACTTAGCCTACAGACTAGACTTTTTGGACTGCCTAGAAGACTTAATAAGCATTCTACCCAATTGCCACCCAAATTGGGCCACAAAGGGTCCATTTCTCCCCTGTCTGAGAGCCCCTAGATAAGGGATGTAATTGTTTGGGGCTAAATCCTCACCTTGGTCCTCCTGTGCAGCATCGTTGTAGTTGACCTGCTTGCGCACCCGTTTCCCCTTGCCGAGGTTCCGCGCCAGGTCTTCCTGCTGCTGCTCATAGTGGTGCCTCAGCAGCTTCTCCCAGTAGTCGGGATCCACATTCTCCTCTTGCTTTATAACCTCCCTTTCCAGTTCTTCCAGCTGAACACATAAGGGCGCATTTCAGACACAAATGGCAGAAACATTCAGGGGTAATAGAGAAACACCTCCAGGCATAGTGCGCCTCAAAGCCCCTCACCTTCTCCTCTTCCCGTACCACATACTGGGCCACTTTGAAGGAGCTGAGATACTCGTTCATGTTCTGAACCTCTGTGTCCTCAGTTACATCCTGATTGCGATCCAGTAGGCGATCAATGGCTCCGTTATCATAATGGATCACACTGCTGTCATCTTCCTTGTTATCACCGGCTTAAAGCAAGCAGCCAATCAAGTCAGTACATATTTTATGGTAAAGGAAAAAGAAGTAAGTCCTGTGATTGGTCACTTCCACGTGTACCCAGTTACATATTTGTCTCACCTTCAATCTCATCCTTAAACAGCTCCTCTGTTCCAAATTTCAGTATGTCATCAAGCTCCTGCTTGGACATGGAACCTGCCTTGGAGCCCAGGCCTGGCCGCACCACCAGGTGAGTCAACATCATTTTTCTTTTGGCCACCTGCGTTATCCGCTCTTCCACAGACGCCCGCGTCACAAAGCGGTAAATCATCACCTTATTGGCCTGACCAATCCGATGAGCACGGCTAAATGCCTGAAACAAATAAAGCCAAAGAAAGCTTAATATATGTTTGTGTGTGTGTCTGGGGAAAGGGAGCTTCCCTCTCTGTATATACAGGGGATAGATAGCTGGGCCTCCCCTCTCTCTGTATATACAGGGGATAGATAGCCGGGCCTCCCCTCTCTCTGTATATACAGGGGATAGATAGCCGGGCCTCCCCTCTCTCTGTATATACAGGGGATAGATAGCCGGGCCTCCCCTCTCTCTGTATATACAGGGGATAGATAGCCGGGCCTCCCCTCTCTCTTTATATACAGGGGATAGATACCCGGGCCTCCCCTCTCTGTATATACAGGGGATAGATAGCCGGGCCTCCCCTCTCTCTGTATATACAGGGGATAGATAGCCGGGCTTCCCCTCTCTCTGTATATACAGGGGATATATAGCCGGGCCTCCCCTCTCTCTGTATATACAGGGGATAGATAGCCGGGCCTCCCCTCTCTCTGTATATACAGGGGATAGATAGCCGGGCCTCCCCTCTCTCTGTATATACAGGGGATAGATAGCCGGGCCTCCCCTCTCTCTGTATATACAGGGGATAGATAGCCGGGCCTCCCCTCTCTCTGTATATACAGGGGATAGATAGCCGGGCCTCCCCTCTCTCTGTATATACAGGGGATAGATAGCTGGACCTTCCCTCACTGTTGTCAAAATTGTCCAATATTACACACACACACACATTCATATTTTCCTTTTACGATACATTCAGTTACCTGGATATCATTATGGGGGTTCCAATCAGAATCATATATAATAACAGTGTCGGCTGTAGCAAGGTTTATACCGAGTCCACCGGCACGGGTGGAGAGCAGGAAACAAAACTGCTGAGCACCTGGAGCTACAACACAAAAAAGTAAGAAGAGAGGAGAACGTTAAGAGGAGTATAAGCGGCTGGGAAGATTCAGATGAGAAAGAACTATAAAAATAAAAAACAGACAACCTGAAAAATTGCTTAGAACCGGTAATTCCACAATATGCTAAAAGTTAACCAGAAGGTGAAATACTAATTTTATCATCACTGCCTGATTCTCACCATTAAACCGGTCAATAGCCTCCTGTCTCAAAGCACCCGTTATGCCACCATCTATCCGCTCGTATTTATAACCCTCAAAATCCAGGAAGTCCTCCAGGATATCCAGCATCTTCGTCATCTGAGGAAGAGAGAACGAGATTGTGAATAAGATGAAATTTTAGCTGTAATATTGGCACCATCTCAGTGAATTGTGCCTGAGTCTGAGCTTTCAGAAGGAGCCGGCGCTACACATTAGAACTGCTTTCAGCTAACCTATTGTTTCTCCTACTCCCATATAACTGGAGGAGTCCCAAGTCGGACTTGGATTTCTTACTATTGAGTGCTATTCTGATACCTACTGGGAGCTGCTATCTTGCTCCCTTCCCATTGTTCTGCTGAACGGCTGCTGGGGGTGAGGGGGGGGGGGGATATCACTCCAACTTGCAGCGCAGCAGTAAAGTGTGACTGAAGTTTATCAGAGCACAGGGCACATGGCTGTGGCACCCTGGGAAATTAAGAATATGTCTAGCCCCATGGGAAAAACCGATAACAATGCAAGATTCTGCTGGACAAGCTCTATTAACTGATGAGTTTTGTAACATGTTTTTCCATGACAGTATTGCTTTAAGAAGAGGACAGGGGTGCAGTAGAGGTACCTGAGAGAATATAAGGACACGGTGCCCCTGCTCATTCAGCTTCCGCAGCATCTTGTGTAGAAGGAGCAGTTTCCCAGACGCTTTAACAAGCGACCCTCCTTCATAGGCCCCACTGGGCAGTTTTGGGGACTCCTAAGATGACGGAGAGAAAACAAATGGCAGCAGTCCGTTCTGCAACAGGAGCAAATATGTTCCAATGTGGGGAGCCGAAGGTAGCTGTCCTCCCTATAACTCACCAGTGAAGCCGCTGGGAAGAGATAGGGGTGGTTGCAACATTTCTTCAGGTCCATCATGATGTTGAGAAGAGACACTTGGTTCCCTCCTCCTCTGGAGTTCAAAGCCTCAAAGTTACGGGTGAGGATGAATTTATAGTATTTCCTAGGGGAATAGATAATGGATGTTAGGGGTTGTTCACCTTAAAATGAATTATAAGTATGATGTAGACATAAATGTTCTGACACAATTTGCAATTGGTTTTCATTTTTTTTTATAGTTTTTCAGTTACTTGGTTTTCAGTTTAGCAGCTCTCCAGTTTGGTAGCTCTCTGGTTGCTAGGGTCTTGTTTCCCTTAGCAACCAGGCAGTGGTGTGAATGAGAGACTGGAATATGAATAGAAGGAGGAACTAAATACAAATTTAAGAAATAAAAATAAAAACTGCAGCCTCGAAGAAAAAAAAGTATTTTTGGCTGCTGGGGGATCAGTGACCCCCATTTGAAAACTGGAAAGACAAATAATTCAAAAACTAGGGATGCACCGAATCCACTTTTTGGGATTCGGTTGAACCCCCAAATTCTTCCTAAAGGATTTGGCCAACCCCCCGAATCCTTTGTAAAAGAGTTGTCCGAATCCGAATTAGCCTATGCTATTTAGGTTACGAAAGGGTTACATTTTCAACTTCCATGTTTACATGAAAAAAAGTCACATGATTATTAGGATACGGATTTGGTTTGGCCAGGAGCATGGGATTCGGCCGAATCCAAATCCTGCCAAAGGCCGAATTCCGGATTCGGTGCATCCCTATCAAAAACTATAAAAAAAATAATGAAGACCAATTGCAAAGTTGCTAGGGAGAGAACATTCTATAACATGCTAAAAGTTATCTTAACGGTGAACCACATCCCCTTTTCTTTGCCCATCCATCTTGAAAATTTCCCCGTCTCACTCAGCCAATCCCTGCCTCCTCCCAGCGCCTTACTTCTGCATCGGGCTGAGCTCCACGCGAACAATCAGCTCCGTTTTGGCCGGCATGTTCTTGAACACATCGGCCTTCATCCGCCGCAGAAGGTGAGGCCCCAAGAGGTCATGCAGTTTCTTGATCTGATCTTCTTTGGAGATGTCGGCGAATTCCTCCAGGAACCCATCCAGGTTACTAAATGAGTAGGGCGGGGAGATAATAAGTAGAGCGTTGGTCTAAAACCCTGCGTATACCCCATTTACACCCATTAGTGCCACTAGCACCAAGCAATCGGCCCTAGCTCTAACTGCCCCTAGGGGCACTTTCTACCTCGCGGACTAAAGGCTATAACTATTCACTTACTTGAATCTCTCAGGGGTGAGGAAGTTGAGCAGATGGAACAGTTCTTCCAGATTGTTCTGCAGGGGCGTTCCTGTGAGGAGCAGCTTGTAATCGATCTGGTATCCATTTAACACCCGGAAAAACTGTATAAACACATAAAGCACAAACACTGCAGCCAAGTCTACACTGGTTCCACCAGTCCAAATAGAACAGTTGAATACATTACGTCATACGAAAACACAAAAGTACAGGTATGGGACCTGTTATCCAGAATACTCGGCACCTGGGGTTTTCCAGATAAGGGATCTTTCTGTAATTTGGATCTCCATACCTTAAGTCTGCTAAAAATCATTTAAATATTGAATAAACCCAATAGGACTGTTCTGCCCCCAATAAGGGGTAATTATATCTTAGTTGGGATCAAGTACAGGTACTGTTTTATTATTACAGAGAAAAGGGAATCATTTAACCATGAAATAAACCCAATAGGGCTGTTCTGCCCCCAATAAGGGGTAATTATATCTTAGTTGGGATCAAGTACAGGTACTGTTTTATTATTACAGAGAAAAGGGAATCATTTAACCATTAAATAAACCCAATAGGGCTGTTCTGCCCCAATAAGGGGTAATTATATCTTAGTTGGGATCAAGTACAGGTACTGTTTTATTATTACAGAGAAAAGGGAATCATTTAACCATTAAATAAACCCAATAGGGCTGTTCTGCCCCAATAAGGGGTAATTATATCTTAGTTGGGATCAAGTACAGGTACTGTTTTATTATTACAGAGAAAAGGGAATCGTTTCACCATGAAATAAACCCAATAGGGCTGTTCTGCCCCCAATAAGGGGTAATTATATCTTAGTTGGGATCAAGTACAGGTACTGTTTTATTATTAGAGAGAAAACAGAAATCATTTTTTAAAAAAATGTGAATTATTTGCTTATAATGGAGTCTATGAGAGATCGCCTTTCCGTAATCAGGCTGATCCAGGGGATCTTCTCCTCTATACTCTGCCCTAATTAGCTGCCTTTGCAGGACCAAACATGGAGTAGCTTCAGTCTCCCTGTTTAGTTCAAGGAATTACAAAATCCATAGATTGTGTTTAAAACAGGCAAAACGTTTTGCTGCCCCTTTAACATACCTTGGACTGGTTATTTTTCAATCGGTGAGCCTCATCTACCACCAGGCAGGCCCATCGAATGGATCCCAGAGCAGCCTGGTCAATTGTGACCAGTTCATAAGAGGTGAGGAGAACGTGGAACTTCACCTGGGCCTGCGCCTAGAAAAGTGAAAATATAAGGGTAAAGACACACGGAGCAACTTAGTAGCAGCTACTAAACACCAGAAAATCCCCTGCCATAGACTACTGAGAATAGCCTCTGCTAAACACACGCAGAGACAATTATCAGTAAATAATCAGGATTGTCTATTTTAGTATGAAAACGATATATAGCTCTGACTGTCCTTCCATCCAGTTCACCCACCTTCATCTTAAAGGCTTTCTTCCCCCCTTTCATGACGTTATCCTGATAGGAAAACTCATTCTCTCGGATGACGGATCTGCTGTCTTTATCGCCGGTGTACGTCACCACGTAGAAGTCGGGGGCCCACATCTGGAACTCGCGTTCCCAGTTAATGATGGTGGAAAGAGGGGCGCTGACAAGGAAGGGGCCCTGCGTGTGTCCCTACAGAAGAGAAAGAACCAAATTATCAGAGCTTCTCCAATCAAATATGCTATGAAAAGGGTGTCTGTTATTGGTCAGTCCGTTATTGGGGGCACCACTGACGGGCCTACCCGACAGATATCTGGCTTAAAATTGGCAAATCTCGATCGTGTAGGTTTAATTTTCTGTCGGATTTTGGACCGCATCGGCTCATTGATGCGGTTTCTGATCCGACCTCGCCAAACCCGCATTTCTTCCCATGCCCACCTTTATACCAGGGCCGACAACTCGGGCCCGGCCATGCTACAGTTTTCTGACTGGCTCGGGCCCCCTTTAATCGATTACGGCCGGGCCCTGTCATCCGATTGGTCGCGCCCCGTGCATACATGTGAAGAATCAGCAGCAGCAGAAGTCGACGATGACGACTTCGGGAGGCACTGTCTATGGGGGGCACTGTGTATGGGGGCACTGTATGAGGCACTTGGTGGCACTGTCTAAGGGGGGCAATTGGGGGCACTGTGTATGGGGGGCCCTGGCCAGCCTAGCATTAGGGGGCACTGTGGTAGGGAGGCCCTAATACATTTTAGGTCTGTGTCCTTTGCACTAATGGGAGGGGCCCTGGGGGAGGGGGGGCAGAAAATTTTGTTGAGGGGGCCCCATGATTTCTGATCGCAGCCCTGCTTTACACTATAGGACTGTAGTGAAAATGCATAGGGAAAGTTTCAGCCATATAGTCTTAGAACAATGGCGTACAAGACTGAAATTCCCATCTTATTCTCAAATTCCTTTCATTCTCTCCATTTTTTTCTCTAACCTCTTTATACAAGGAGTACAGAAAAACAATGGTTTGTATCGTCTTTCCAAGTCCCATCTCATCCGCCAGGATGGTGTCGGTTCCTTGGGCCCAAGAGAATCGCAGCCAGTTGAGTCCCTCCAGCTGATACATATGCAGTGTGCCGCCCGTGCTCGATACAAACTGGGGTTGGGTATCATACTTCACTGTAGGCTGCAAGGGAAACATACACAAGCGGATACTTTATCCCACAGATTAACCATGGTGTGAACTAGAGTCCTGAGTAGAACCAATTTTGAAACCCAAACCCACAACTCGCATTTCTACCCGCTTGGACCCACTACCCGACCCCCAACTTCCTTATCAGCAAACTGATCCCCTGACCACCATTAAAACAGGAAGTGCTGTTGCTGCAAACTGGAAGTGATGTCATCACTTCATCAGTGGACGGGGGGGGGGGGGTGAAAAAAAAAAACGTTTAGAAAGAGTAAAATATACATAAGAGAAATAGAGATAAAATAAGATAACATAAGAAATATAGATAGACCCGTGACCTGTCCCATTCGGAAATCCTACCCATAATCTGCAGGATACCTGTTTTCATTGGGTCATTGCTGCAGGACAAATACACGTGGCACTACCTGTCTACTAGTGATGTGCAGGATGAGAAAAACTTGACCCCCCCCCCACTCGATCCTAACCCTCCAGCAATTTTAGGTTGTGGGCAGGGAGAGTGAGTGGAAGAGCTCAACCTGAACCTACCCACGACCCGCAAGTGATGTGCTGAGGTTGGCCCGAACTGACCTGACCTATTGGTATTTGGCCGGGCCGCACATCACTACTGTCTACCCCCTTACACACTACTACTATTATGCCCGAGGGTTGGGTGGGTTCGGGCCAACCTTTGCACAACATTTTCTAGATCCAGGTGGGTACGAGTCGAGCTTTTCTGCTTGATCTTCCCACCCGAAACTTTACACTAGCGGCGTGAGCGTGCCACACCCCTTTTGTGACATCATCAGTGGGTGGGGCTGGCGCCGGTCCAGTTTTACTCTACCCACGCATCGCTACATGACAGATACAAAGACCATAGACACAGAGCAGGCTTACCCACCTATATACTACAATACCATGATACGTGTGGACAACACTTACGTCATTTATAGGAGAGCTGGGGACCCCGTGTAAATAGGATTCCTTATGTTGTCTCTTGTATTTCTGAGGGCAGCAGGCACTATCTCCCATCATCAGTTGCCTGAAAGAAAGAATTGGAAGGATGATTGCCAGTTTATCACCACCAAAAAAAGGAGGTAATGTGTGGCTCACAGGTATACTTGACTATATACAGGTATAGCTTTACTACCATTGCTGGTTGTACAATGAGCGGCCATTATAAAGGGGATCTAACCTAAAACATTAATTGATGCAGACTTAATCAGATGGTTCCCCTGAGCACTTTGGCAATTTATAGTAGTTTTCTCTTTTTCTGATATATTTGCAGTTTTAGACCACTAACACCAGGCTTTTACTCTTTTTAAAGGTTAAAGTTTCAGCGACCCTTCTAGTGATGTGTGGGTGAACATTTTGTGGACCCACACCCGACCTGCTGCCTCCCAACCCGATTCCAACCTGACCTGGCAATGTACCTCTATTCATAGACCCACGCCAGACACGCCCATTTCTGATGTCACAAAAGGGACTGGGCGGGGCAGGCGCACACCTATAAATAGAGGCTTCCAGGTCCAGAAGATGGGCAGTGTAATGTCACAGATGGGGCGGGCAGAAGCAAGAGGACAGCCCAGACCCATCCACGACCCAACAATATGGTGCGAGTGCTGATATTAATAGTTTAAAACTGCTAATATTTCAGAAACCACTATGAAGAAAAAATTAATGTAAATTGCAAATTATTGTAAACTGTTTCGATCATTTCATTTCTTGGGTTTAGATCCCAAGCGCAGTAATAGCCGAGAGGAGGAAGGTGCCTGGTAATCCGTGAGGATGAAAGAGAGCCCCCCAGCAAACAGACTTTACCTAAACCATCAAGCTGTACCAACAGTTAGGGCCCTCCCAGAAATGATATAATGCTGCCCCTTTACTTCTAGGAGACATACAAGCGGAAGATTCCGGCACTGCCATTTCTACCTGTGGCTTTCAATGGTACCTGTGCCTCCAGTACAACGGCTTGTGGTATTCATAGTCTGGCAGCTTCATGGCATCCTCCTCCCACGTGGACTGATCATAGGACAGGTCTCGCCATTTCACAAGGTAGTGATAGTTCCCTCGCTTATCCAGACTGAGGAGAGAATGTTGGGAAGCATAAATGGTGCACAGACTCGGCAAGTACCAATTACATACAGATTAAATCAAATTAGGAGCCATCCGCAGCATATGGTCTCCACAACCTGAAACAGTGATTGGTTGATGTGATGCTCCTCCCTCCATCTATTAGTTGAATAAGTTCCTATCAGATACTGATCTATCTACTATCTTGTCCCCATACAGCAGTGCCTGGGTATAGTCACCTTTAATAAAAATGCCTTGTTTAATAATCCTTTACACATCTACAGGCAGGGAGGTGCCCATCTATGACCATATGGAGTCTCTGGTACCATTTTCTATCAACAGAATTCTGGCAACCCAAGAATGAACTAATTTGTAGCCGTAAATTCAGTGATCGATTGGCCGCAGTAAATTGGGGTTTTGTAATAAAATGTACTACGTTTGCCCAGGAGCAGTAACCTATGGCAAACCAATCAGCAGGCAGAATTTTCTGGTTATCTGTTTAAAAGCAAACATCTTACTGATTGCTATGGGTTACTGCTCCTGGGCAAACTTACGGGGTTATGTAATAAAAGACACTAAGCTTGCCCAGGTGCAGTAACCCATAGCATCCAATTAGCAGGTAGAATTTAAAAGTCACCTGTCTAAAAGCAATCATCTTATTGGTTGATATGGGTTACTGCTCCTGGGCAAACTTAGTGCCTTTTTATTACATTTGGGGGTTAGTGTCTAATGAAATATGGGGGGGGGGGGGGAGATCAAACCCATGGTTTAAGGCAGGGATCCTCAAACTACGGCCCGTGGGCCAGATCCAGCCCCCCAAGGTAATTTACCCGGGCCAGATGTGTCCCCACTCCTGGCTACTACCTGTCTGCAGACGCAGCTGGGAGCAGGGAGCCGGAGAACGCAGCGGGGTAACAGGGAGCTGAAGGGCACAGCAGGGGAAAAATGGAGCCGGGGGGGCGCAGCGGGGAGCAGGGAGCCGGAGGGCGCAGCGGGGGAGCAGGGGGCACAGTGGAGAGAAGAGAGCCGGGGGGCACAGCGGAGAGAAGAGAGCCGGAGGGTACATTTGGGAGCGGGGGAACAGGGAGCGAGGGTATGCAGCAGGGAGGGGGGCGTAGTTTGAGGTTTTGAGGCATAGTTTGCGGACGCGGGGGGGGGGGGGATATTCGGAGGACTACAGTCCAGCCCCCCAACAATCTGAGGGACCATAAACTGGCCCCATGTTTAAAAAGTTTGAGGACCCCTGGTTTAAGGTTTAGCCTGTTTTCATGAGTGTTCCGTTTTGGGCAGGACTACATGCTTCTTACCAATAACACCTTTTGGTAGGTACCTTGATGGTGGCCAGAGAGGTATTAACAAATAAAATGGCTGCTTTCTCTACATGACACGTATAAGGATAAGACCATTGGGCCAGCCTTCAGACCTGTGGTTGATGATTCTCTGGATAGACATCCACTCAGGCTTTATGCCGTAACGGTAGAATCTTTCCTCTAAGTCGGAGTACTCGGCATCCTTGCTTTTCTCACTCTTGCCCTCGTCCTCCCCGGAGCCGTAATCAAAGGGAGGGGGTTCGTCCATGTCGTTCTTCCGTTGGAAGTTGCGGTACATGACTGTATGAAAGATCTCCAGCTGAAAGGAGGGGGGAGAGATCACTGTGAGGGAGGAGACAGAAGGGAAGAAAAAGGAACGGGGGTGACACGGAAAAATACATGGAAGTTATATGGGAAGAAAGGTGGGGTGGGAGGAGGATACAGCAGGTTTAGGTAAAGTAGTATTGATACAAACAGCATGGGGCGAGAAGGACAAAAAAAAAAAAAATTAAGAAGGGAGGGAGAAAAAGAGAAATGGTGACCTCTAGCTCTGCTGTTCATGTGAATGTATATAATACAAAAGAGCCATGAATATCCGGTAAAAGATACCCTTATAAACGGTGCTTAGTGATGTCGTTTCTGTCACATGACTCACTAAAACTTGTATACTATAATAAAGTACCCCCTATTGTAAAATATGAAGGTATTAGAAGTCACCTCAGTGCTCCATGACCTGTATAGAAGCTTTTATATGGTCATGGGACTCCTCTGTGACTTATAATATCCTTATATTTTACAATAGGGGGTACATTCTCCTCTATAAAGGCCCAGCACAGACCTGTAGCTCAGTGATCCAGCAGCAGTGCCAGTACGACATCCCTGCCCACTTGACAAAGAACTCCCTCTCCGAGCGCCCTTGCAAGGCTCGAGGCGGCTCCTCATCTTGGGCCCCATCCAGCGGCTGAGGGAGCGGGACTCCTTCAGGGGGTACGCCCCAGCGCCAGTGTAGGATTTTCTGCACTTTGCCCTTCAGTTGTGGGCACTGCGGGAACGGGAGAGAGAAAGTGTTATAAAGATGGCGACGTTTCCCATAATCCAACTGCAGGCGTTTGTGCAACATTCTACTGCTGAAATATGAAGTCTGAAACTGCCTCCATCAAAGACAATGGCGCTTTAAAGGGGTGGTTCGCCTTCAATTTAACTTTTAGTATGTTATAGAATGACCTATTCTAAGCAACTTTGCAATTGGTTCTCATAATTTGTAGGGATGCACCAAATGCTAACTGGGGGGGGGGGGGTAAAGGCATTCTTTTTAACTACTTACTGCATATCTAAATTCCCATATCCCTGCTTGCTTCTCTGAGATATGGTGCTGGCAGCCTACAGCAGTGTGAAGCCTACAGTGACATCACTGAAATCTCTCTCCCCTTCCTGTAGGTGCCAGCGGCAGCCTTCCTATTCTCTGAGCATGTGTGTAACTTGATCCTGTCTCCTGTTCTGAGCTACACATGCCCACCAGCCAATCAGAAGCGGATCTGCCAGAGGGGAGGGGGGGAGGGAATGAAACACATGTGCAGTATGAAGCAAGGAGGGAAAGGAAGGGAGAATACCTTTTTAGAGATGGCTGCCTGTTCTAGAAAATGTGAAGTGTGACTGAGTAAACATTTGATTAGGTGAGCCAAAAGTGTGGCGTTTTTACTAAACCGAACCCTGCCAAAAAAGGCAAAATCCTGGCCAAATACCGAACCGAATCCAGGATTTGGTGTATCCCTAATTTGTTTTTTTTATAGTTTTTGAAATATTCTTCTGTCTCTTTGCAGCTTTCAAATGGGGGTCACTGACCCCGGCAGCCAAACCCTATTGCTCTGTGAGGCTCCAGTTTTATTGTTATTGTTACTTTTTACTAGTTATCTTTCTATGCAGCCCCTCTACTATTCATATTCCCATCTCTCCTTTAAACCTCTGCCTGGTTGCTAGGGTAAATAAGACCCTAGCAACCAGATAGCTGCTAAAATACCCAATGGAGAGCTGCTGGACAAAGCTAAATAACTGAAAACCCATAAAAAGTAATTGCAAATCGTCTCAGAATATCAATGTCTACATCATACTAAAAGTTAATTTAAAGTGTACTACCCCTTTAAGGGCAAGGTCACACAAGGCATTTTTTTTAAAAACACGGATTGGAGCGTAAACACTTTATTGTTCTGCGTTTCTCGGCCTGTAGCCTTTTCCCAACATGCATTTCAGTTTCTTCTCATTCACCCCAATTCCCATGTGTAATGATGCAAATGTGCTTCATCATTTCCGTTCTGTAATAACGCAAAATATCTTTGCGCCATCATTTCCACAGTCCCTTTCCCTTGTAGTGTCACATGATCACATTATGTATGAACTTATCGCCCATACATAATGTAAATACATCATTGGCATATAATGACGCAAATTTGTATATGCGCAATGCATTTTGCAAGAGTTTTCCGCCATATTGAAAATACGTGGGGTATTTCAGCAAAGCTTCCCAACCTGTGGATCCCATAGAGTTTAAAGGTACGGCGGGTATCAGCTTTTTTTTTTTATTCCACTATTATCAGTAGCTTGATTCCGCTTTTTTAAAAACGCCCCATGTGTCCTCACCCTAATGGACATGTGGACAAAGATACAAATGATTCACGATTTCTCTCTCACCGTGCAGCGCGGGCAGAGCCACTCCCCGTGTGGAATGTCGGGCAGCGGAGGATTGAGGCAGTGGATGTGGTAGGAGGAGACACAAGCATCGCAGCACAGCAGCTCCCCTCCATCTTTACACACTCGGCAGAACTCCATGTGGTCGTCTTCCTCCTCCCGCCTCTCCCTTTTGGGCTCTTCCATCTCTTCTTCCTCGAGCTCCTTGGCTTCCCACTGGACACCCTCCTTCTCCTGTCAAGCAAGTGATGTTTTAGTAGGTTATAGAATGGCCAGTTCTAAGCAACTTTTCAATTGGTCTTCATTATTTATTTTTCCATAGTTGTTAAATTATTTGCCTTCGCACTCTTTTCTTCTTTCAAACGGTGGTCACTGACCCCGGCAGCCAAAAACTATTGCTCTGTGAGGCTCCAGTTTTATTGTTATTGTTACTTTTTTACTTATTTTTCTATTCAGGTCCCTCTCCTATTCATACACCAGTCTCTCATTCAAACCACTCCCTAGTTGCTAAGATAATTTGGACCGTAGCAACCAGACAGCAGCTGAAACTCCAAACTGGAGAGCAAAAATTTAAATGATTAAAAGACTACAAATAATAAAAAAAAATGAAGACCAATTGCAAATTGTTTTAGAATATTACTCTGTACATCCTACTAAGTTAACTCAAAGGTGAACAAACCCTTTAATTGTAACAGTTGCCAATGGGTAGGTGGGTAGGTGGCCATACATAAGGCGATTCTAGCTGCCGATATGGGTCCCTTAGACCGATCGGCAGCTAATCGGCCCGTGTAGGGGCACCAACGACGGGCCTGCCCGACCAATATCTGGCCTGAAATCGGGCAAGTTAAAAAATTTAGTTGGATCGGAGACTGCATCGGCTCATTCATGCGGTCCCCGAACCAACTTCGCCTATACCCGTCATTCTAATTCGATCGTTTGGCCCCATGGCCAACCAACAGAATTAGCCCGATAGCACCCACCCGTAGGTGGGGGATATCGGGAAAAGATCCACTCTCTTGGCGACATCGCCAAGCGAGTGGATCTAAAAGTGTATGGCCACCATTGCATGGACATACAAGAGCAACAATGCAAATGGGGTTTGCCTATTGGCAAATTATATGTCCCATAAAAAGGCCCCCTGTGGACTACTTACCCATTATTATCTAGCTAAAAATCATTCAGGTATTTACTGGGCAGGTATGAAAATCCTGTACTCCATTCAGCATGATCCAAGCTTTGGCCTATGGGCCATGATCATAACCCGATTTGACCCAGAACATGGGTGGCCAAATCAGGCCACTCCTGCTCCCCCAGTTATTTAGACAAAGCCAACAACAGTACCTGTACAAACTTTAACCACAACTAGAGTAGGGAATGTGCATTGCTGGGATGGGTTAATAGGCTTCATATTCACTCACACAGTGGGGGCAGCTCCACTTGCCCTGTGGCGCCCGTTCTAGCTCAGGTTCCAGGCACACCAGGTGATACGCTCTCGGACAGGTGTCGCACAGGATAATCTCGCCTCCCTGCTGACAGACTTCACAGTAGTCTTGATGGTCAGTCTCATAGCCTTCCCCTGCAGACACCCCCTCCTCCACTGCAACTGCAAGGAGCAAGATAAGGGACAAACATCAGCAGCTTTTACAGCATTAAGTTCCCCATCTGTATTGTAGTTACGCAGAGCAAGTTTTAGACCTATAAAAAGCTAACATATGATTGGTTGTTATGGGTTGCTGAACTAGACAAAATCCTGATTAAACTCCAGCGACTTTAAGGGTGAAGACACATGGAGCTACAAGTAGCAGCAACTTTTTCACAGCTACTAAATTCCAGAAAATCCCCTGCCATAGACAATACTGAGCATTGCCTCTCCTAAAATGTACGTAGAGACAGTTATCAGTAAATTATCAGCATTGTCTATTTCAGTAGCCAAGATATGTAGCTGCTACTAGTAGATCAGTGTGTCTTCACCCTAGGGGCTGTGAAACACGGGGAGATTTGTTGCCCGCTACTAATCTCCCCAAAATGCCATCCCACTGGTGAAAATGTAAATCGCCGGTGGGATGGCATACGCGGAGCGGCGATGAAGTTTCCTCTCAAGGCACCACATATGCCATCCCACCGGCAATTTACATTTTCGCCGGAGGAATGGCATTTCAGGGAGATTAGTCGCCCGCCACAAGGGAGATTTGTCGCGGGCGACTAGTCTTCCCGTCTGCCACAGCCCTAAGGGTAAAGACACAGGGAGCTACTAGTAGCAGCTACAGAAATAGACAACACTGGTCATTTACCGATACGTGTGTTTTAGCAGAGGAAATTCTCAGTATTGTCTATGGCAGGGGATTTTCTGGCATTTAGTATCTGTGACAAGTAACTGCTACTAAGTAGTTCTGTGTGTCTTAGCCCTAAAGTTCCCGCTATTCTCACCTTTTTTCTTTTTCCTTGCAGGCCTTCCTCTTTTCCTCTTAACTCTTCCAGAGCTGTCTGAAGGAGCCGACGAGCTGTGGACACTTGAGTTTTCCAAGTCTGATGCCTCTCCAACATCTATCTCTTCACTCTGCAGAGCAAAGGAACATTTATATACATTAGAATTATATTCTAGAGCAAACAAGGTTTTGAGCTGTATTAAAAAGGGGCATTGATTCACGGGAGGAGGGGGTTATTCTTCCCCTTTAAAGAGCGCTGGTAAGGCCCCATCTAGAATATGCTGTTCAGTTTTGGTCTCCAGTGCTCAAACGGGACATTATTGAGTTAGAGAGGGGCCAGAGAAGGGCAACTAAGCTGGTAAAGGGTATGGGAAGTCTCAGTTATGGGGAAAGACTGGCCAAGTTGGGTTTGTTTACACTGGAGAAGAGGCGCTTAAGGGGGGATATGATAACTATGTATAAATATATAAGGGGATCATATAATAACCTTTCTAATGTTTTATTTACCAGTAGGTCCTTCCAACGGACGCGAGGGCATCCATTCTGGTTGGAGGAAAGGAGGTACCAAATGAATATTGGGAAAGGGTTTGTTACAGTGAGAGCTGTGAGGTTGTGGGATCCCCCCCTGAATCAGTGGTACTGGCTGATACATTATATAGCTTTAAGAAGGGGCTGGATGGGTATTTAGCAAGTGAGGGAATACAGGGGTAGGGGAGATAGCTCTCAGTACAAGTGAGGGAATACAGTGGTAGGGGGGATAGATCTCAGTACAAGTGAGGGAATACAGGGGTAGGGGAGATAGCTCTCAGTACAAGTGAGGGAATACAGGGGTAGGGGGGATAGCTCTCAGTACAAGTGAGGGAATACAGGGTTATAGGAGATAGCGCTCAGTACAAGTGAGGGAATACAGGGGTAGGGGAGATAGCTCTCAGTACAAGTGAGGGAATACAGGGGTACGGGAGATAGCTCTCAGTACAAGTGAGGGAATACAGGGTTATGGGAGATAGCTCTCAGTACAAGTGAGGGAATACAGGGGTAGGGGGATAGCTCTCAGTACAAGTGAGGGAATACAGGGGTAGGGGGATAGCCCTCAGTACAAGTGAGGGAATACAGGGGTAGGGGGGATAGCTCTCAGTACAAGTGAGGGAATACAGGGGTAGGGGAGATAGCTCTCAGTACAAGTGAGGGAATACAGGGGTAGGGGGGATAGCTCTCAGTACAAGTGAGGGAATACAGGGTTATGGGAGATAGCTCTCAGTACAAGTGAGGGAATACAGGGGTAGGGGGGATAGCTCTCAGTACAAGTGAGGGAATACAGGGGTAGGGGAGATAGCTCTCAGTACAAGTGAGGGAATACAGGGGTAGGGGAGATAGCTCTCAGTACAAGTGAGGGAATACAGGGTTATGGGAGATAGCTCTCAGTACAAGTGAGGGAATACAGGGGTATGGGAGATAGCTCTCAGTACAAGTGAGGGAATACAGGGGTATGGGAGATAGCTCTCAGTACAAGTGAGGGAATACAGGGGTATGGGAGATAGCTCTCAGTACAAGTGAGGGAATACAGGGGTAGGGGAGATAGCTCTCAGTACAAGTGAGGGAATACAGGGGTAGGGGAGATAGCTCTTAGTACAAGTGAGGGAATACAGGGGTAGGGGGGATAGCTCTCAGTACAAGTGAGGGAATACAGGTGTAGGGGAGATAGCTCTCAGTACAAGTGAGGGAATACAGGGGTAGGGGAGATAGCTCTCAGTACAAGTGAGGGAATACAGGGGTATGGGAGATAGCTCTCAGTCAGGAAGGAATTTTTTTCCCCTCTGCGGCAAATTAGAGAAGCTTCAGATGGGGTTTTTGCCTTCCTCTGGATCAACTTGTAGTTAGGAAGGTTATGTATAGGAGTTATGGTTGAACTTGATGGACGCTTCTCTTTTTACACCTAAATTAATATAGGCACCACCGGGCAAAGCCAGATTAATTTACATAGGATTTTGTGCCAACAGCAACCAAAGCACAACTATACACTCAAATAGCTGATCTCCTGCTGGTATAATTAACTGATCTTTTGCTATTGGGACGGAGGCAACTGGCCAGATTGTACTCGTCACATGTTCAGATGAAACAATACTGTGATTGTGCTTTAGTAATTGTTAAAGTTTTGGTAAATAACATCAACACCATATATGTATTATATTGAGGGTCTACTGGTACATACAGAACTGCCAGCCTTGCGTTTCATCCCTGCCAGCCTGATCTTCAGAGGTGCCATTTTCTTTTTGCCAACTTTCTTTGGTTCTGCCACTCGTGGGCTCTTGTACGGCTTCTTATGCCCGGGGCCTGTCCAAGGAATACGAAATGTAAGTCATTTGTTAAAGGGGTATTGTCATCCCTGACAGTGGACAGTTTTAGTCTCCTCTGTCAGCCCAAGCAGTGTTCCCCACCCTGTGCTTCACTTTTCGGCATTTTATTGGGGTGAGGGGGGGACCCCATTGCTAGTGGGGAGAGAGCAAATGCGTTTTCTAAACTACCAGAGCCAAAAATACGATTTACGAAGAAACTAGGGACACACCGAATGCAGGATTTGGTTTGGGATTCGGCCTTTATCAGCAGAATTCAAATTCAGCTCAATCCAAACCCAATCTGAATCCTTAAAAATCACGTGACTTTGTCGCAAACATGGAAGTTGAAAATTTTTCACTTTGTGCAAAGCGCGTGGTTCTCTTTAACCCCTCCTTATTCCAATTTGCATGTACAAATTAGGGTTTGGTTTCGGTTCGGTATTCGTCCGAATTCTTTTACAAAGGATTCAGGGTTCGGACGGATCCTAAAATAGTGGATTTAGCCCATCCCTAATGGCGGCCATACACGGGCCGATTCTAGCTGCCGATATGGGTTCCTTAGACCGATTTGGCAGCTTATCAGGCCGTGGTGGGGCACTAACGACTGGCCTGCCCAACCGATATCTGGCCTGAGATCGGGCAGGTTAAAAAAATTTAGTCGGATCAGGGACCACATCGTTGATGTGATCCTGAACCGACTGCGCCTATACCTGTTGTTCTAATTCAATCATTTGGCCCCAGGGCCAAATGACCGAATTAGCCTGAATTTGCCCATAGATGGGGCGGGAGAATATCCGCTCGATTGGCGACCTCACCAAGCGAGTGGATCTTAGCGTGTATGGCCACCTTAACTAAGCACTCTCCATTAGCACAGGGGGAGATGTTTTCCTTTAGAGCTTACCCTTTCCCTCCTTAGTCTTGGCTCTGCGCATTGGCAATGCCGGAGTAACGGTTGCTGTAGTGGGGAGGGCCACAGGAGTTACTTGCTCTGCAACTGCCGCCGCGGCTGCCGCTGCCACGGCCGCCACCGCTGCAGGTGAGGATTTGAAAGGATTGTTTGCGCTGAATTCCCTCCACTTGGCACCTAGAATGGTCATCATCTTGGACATGGGAATCTTGGGATTCTTCTTAGCAATGAGAGGCCTAAGGGTACAAAGCGGCACAATGATACACGGACGGTAAAGGAAAACATAAATCAAAATATAAAACAGAAAGAAGAATTACAGGTCACCTCATAAACTGGCTGAATGCTTTGTAGTTGGTCAGCGTGTGATAATCTTCATCTGTGAAGACATAATCGACATCCTCCAAACCCCAACTTGCCAGCAGCACTGCAGACGACTTTTGTTCCACCTGTTGGGTTAATGCAAGATGGACGTTACTCTGTAGGTACCTCTGTGGCTTCTGGTAAGTGCCAGAGTGGCTGTTGTAAGATGCCATAGACAGTCACTATTTAGTGGGTAAGTGGGGGGGGCTGTTTGGGTCTCTATGCACTTTAAATGCCAGGGTTTGAACCCCAGTCCGGACCTGCCTTGCAGAAAAATAGCAAACAGCACCTTCTTGTCTCCATTAAAAAAGCCTTTATTTAATACACATGGCTTTTGGTTAAAGCGATGGTTCTGACCTACATCTGGCCTTTTCTCAAGCTTACCAACCAGTGAAAAAAGCCAGCCTTTTATACAAGACAATGTCACGCCATCTACTGGTCATTATTCATAGGCACTTTACAACATCTAATTAGATACAAAAAGCTGTTACTTCTTTACAGTCTATCCAATGTTACCCAGTACATGGTACCTGTTAAAACACAGAATTTAAAACCAGATAATAACAATTACATTTGAAAAATAGCTTGCAGACCGTATTCCCTATTTAATCCTTGGGGGGTCAGGGTCTCAAGTCTCCTAATCCACATAGCTTTTAACATTTTTGTTCAATTTCCTCCTCGACGTAGTTTGGGGACATGATCCTTTATCTGAAATTTTAATTGTTGAACCCCATGGCGCATTTCCACGAAGTGAGCTGCAACTGCTTGTTCCACTTTCCCTGTTCTTATGGCGGACTTGTGTTCACGAATTCTCTCTCGTACGGAGCGGCATGTCTGCCCCACATATAATAAACCGCAAGGGCATTTAATGACGTAAACTGCAAAATTTGTGGCACATGTGTAATATCCACCTATTTTAATGGGGGTACCCTTACGTGGATGGTACACCACTTCTTTTTGGCAGTTAGAACAGCAGCTGCAGCTCAGACATGGAAATGTCCCATGTTTCACTGAGCTAAATACAGTCTGGCTACTTTTACCTGACCCCATGTCTGACTTTGTTAATGTAGAACCAATTGTGCGATTCTTTTTATAGGACATAAGAGGGAATTCTCTAAAACTGGTCCGGACCTGCCTGGCACACCGAAAAATATATTTGTAATTTATCTAACCTGCTCTCTATGATAATATCATTTTGTTCTACCTGGACTTTATTTTAAATGAAACTGGGTAAAATAAAAAAAATTGTGATATAGTTAGTTAGGCAAAAATGTAATCTATAAAGGCTGGAGTGAGCGGACGTCTAACATAATAGCCAGAGCACTTCCTCCTTTGCAGCTCTCTAAGCCAGGGGTCCTCAAACATTTTAAGCAGCGGGCCAGTTCATGGTCCCTCAGACTGTTGGGGGCTGGACTAAAGTCCTCCCCCTGCATCCTCCGGCTGCCCACTACTTCCTCTAGCTCCCCGCTGTGCCCTCCCGCTCCGCCACGCGTCCTTGCATCAGATTATAGTGGGGGCCGGGTAAATTACCTTGGGGGGCTGCACAGGCCGTATTTCGAGGATGCCTGCTCTAAGCAGTTAGCAGTCAGTAACCAATAGGGATGCACCGAATCCAGGATTCAGTTTGGGATTCGGCCAAACCTAATCCAAAGTTTCTCGCCAATTGTCATGTCCGTGGTTCTCTTTAACCCTTTCCGTTCATTATTCCCCAAATCGTTTATGAAGGATTCGGGGTTCAGCCGAATCCGCAAAATAGTGGATTTGGTGCATCCTAGCTAACCAATCAATGACTTCGACGGGGGACACAAGGGACATAACTGTTCAGTTTGTGAGCCCGCAGGTCAGATTTAAAAGCAATCTAACTGAACAGTTATGTCCCATATGGCTCCCCTCAAGTCACTGATTGGCTACTGACTGACTAAGATGTTAGAGAGCTGTAAAGCAGGAATTAGTGTTCTGGTTATTATGTTAGACATCTGCCCACTCCAGCCTTTACAGATGACATTTTTGCCTACCTAACTATATTGAAAAAATGTTTTATTTTGCCCAGTCTGTCTATTTACCCAGTTTCATTTTTACACTGAACTGTTCCTTTAAAGGAGTAGCACATGAAGGGATGTTGTAGAGCAAAGGATTAAAAATGAGGAGTTTGATGAGGGGTGAGCGTGTCATAAGGGTCTCTGCCAGAAGCACTAGGAGGGGGATAGCCAATCACAGCACTGCAGTCTTCAGACAGGCTTCAGTTCCCTATCAAGTCAGCCTAGCTGCTGATTGGTTCCTATCCTACAGTGCCGCCGCCACCCATGCACAGCCTCGGAACGGAAGCAGCAGGAAGTAGGCGGGGCTAGGTGGGTTTTTGGAAACATTTCCAATAAATCAGCCCGGAACACTACTTTTTAGAGCACATTCCTTCTATATTGAGATGAGTACAATATAGTTTATCGCACAATATGTCCCCTTTAAGGGTAATTGGGCGACAATAAGGTGGTGGTACCTACATCAGCTTCGCACCAAGTGTAATTTTTTGCTCAATTGCCTGAAATAAAAGGCAAGCACACTTGCGCCAATATTATGGAGGAAAGCTGCATTGTTGCCGTTGGCAATTGCCTCCAAAAGGGCACTTTGCACTCGGCTCCGGTGGTACCCGAATAACCCCTAATATTTACCATCGAGCCACGCAATTTGCCCACATAGGAACCATAAACAAGCTGCTGAAGGGGTTAACATGTCTACTTGAGTGACACGGTAATATGGCCGGCATACCTTGCGCTGGACCACAACCACTTCTTCCTTTTTCCTTTTCTTGGTTTTCTTTTCCTTCTTTTCTTTGTGTTTTTTCTTTCTTTTTTTCCCGCCCAGCTCGCTGTCGCTGTCCTGAGAGGCTTGATCGCCAAAACCCTCATCCCAGCGCAAGTCCTCATCGCTGTCCTATAGTGAAGATAAAAACATGGGAATATAAAAACATGGGAAAGGCTGTGTGGAGTGCTAACTTATTTTATCAAATCTCTATAAGGGAAAGCAGTGTCGGACTGGGCCAGAGGGACATTTGGAAAAAAAACCTGGTGGCCCCGCCTACCCAGTTTGGCTCCCAGGGCCACCATCAGTAGGTTTTTGGGCGTTAGGCTAACGTCCCAGAGTGATTAATCACCTGCAATTGATCTCTGCTACAAAGGGGGGACTAATCGCTCAGAAATGCCTTTTCACCAGCAACAAAGGGAATTGCCAGTAGAAAGGCCTGCACATTTCGGAGTGATTAGTTGCCCTTGTAGCAGAGATCTTTTGCGGGTGGCAAGATCACTCCACGGGACATTAGCCTTAGGGCGAAGACACACAGGGCGATTGGTCTCCGCGACTTAAGTAACGCAGATGCGGTGACTAATCTCAGCGACTTTTCGCCCATAGAGAATAATTGCGTTGCTGCAACAAATCGCTCAGACATTTTTGTCACGCGTATTAGCCGCCACAACTTTTTCAAAAATTGTGGCGACTAATCGCCCCATGTGTCTTCGCCCTTAGAGGGGTCCAGCCATGTAAGGCAGCCATGCACGGGTTTCAGCTGCTGATTTGACTCCTTCAGACCAATTATCTACCCATGTAGATATCTAGAATTGGCCAGATCTCAATTGGGCAGGTTTAATTTTTCCGTCGGATCGGGGACCGCATTGACTTGTTGAACAGTCCTCAGACAGATGGCCTATATACCCATCTAGGGTCAAACTATCGAATTGGCCAGATATCACCCACCATAGGAGGGAACATCAGGAGAAGATCCACTTGTCTGGCAACCTCGCCAAACAAGCAGATCACACCGTGTATGGCCAACTTTGCTTGATTAGCCGGGTCCCCCTGCAGTCAGTGAGCTGCAGACTTCGGAGGGGAGGGCGGGGAACTTGGGTGGCTGCATCTTATTTCTTAGAAGTCCTGGTAAAGCCACATGGGCATTGGATGGGCTGGAGCGGAAGTTCAAACTTCAATCCAATCCCTGTGCGGCTCTTCCAGGGTGGGTAGGTTCATGACTGGGGCAGGGGGTCCCTGAGGTGACTGCCCCGCTGAGCCCCCAGCCTGACACGGAGGGAAAGACACATTCTGTATGGGATGATACAAACGGTGATTCTCACTGGCTTTTTGCGCTTGCGAGGTTTGACGGCCTTTGGTATTTTCACTTTGTCTTTGACTTTTTTCTTAGGTCCTCTCTTCTTCTTTGTGATGGGTTGTTGGGGAGAAGGCACAGGAGATAAGTTGTCATCATCCTGATCTGTATAAAAAAAAAAGGGCACAAGCAAGTGATGATTTAGACTTGGATCATTTATTGATTAACACATTCTTTTTATTTCTAAATGACACTGTTACACAGCAAATAATTCCCTCTGCCCTTTAACCTTTTATTCTTGTACCAACAAATGTATTTGTAGCTGTAATATTGGTGTGTAGGCGCCATCTCAGTGCATTGTGCCTGAGTCTGAGCTTTCAGCCAGCGCTACACATTAGAACTGCTTTCAGCTAACCTAATTGTTTCTCCTACTCCCATGTAACTGGAGGAGTCCCAAGCCGGACTTGGATTTCTTACTATTGAGTGCTATTCTGATACCTACTGGGAGCTGCTATCTTGCTCCCTTCCCATTGTTCTGCTGATCGGCTGCTGGGGGTGAGGGGGGGGGATATCACTCCAACTTGCAGCGCAGCAGTAAAGTGTGTCTGAGTCTGAGCTTTCAGCCAGCGCTACACATTAGAACTGCTTTCAGCTAACCTATTGTTTCTCCTACTCCCATGTAACTGGAGGAGTCCCAAGCCGGACTTGGATTTCTTACTATTGAGTGCTATTCTGATACCTACTGGGAGCTGCTATCTTGCTCCCTTCCCATTGTTCTGCTGATCGGCTGCTGGGGGTGAGGGGGGGGGATATCACTCCAACTTGCAGCGCAGCAGTAAAGTGTGTCTGAGTCTGAGCTTTCAGCCAGCGCTACACATTAGAACTGCTTTCAGCTAACCTATTGTTTCTCCTACTCCCATGTAACTGGAGGAGTCCCAAGCCGGACTTGGATTTCTTACTATTGAGTGCTATTCTGATACCTACTGGGAGCTGCCATCCCTTCTTTCACAAGAAACAGCTAAATCAGTAATCCCCACCCTTATCCTATCCCATTTAGATTATGGCAATTTCCTACGAACCGGACTCCCAGACTCCCTCCTCTCTCCCCTACAGTCTTAAACTCTTCAGCTAGGATCCTTCTGCTCACTCCTAAAGGTGGCCATATGCATTAAAGGGGTGGGTCACCTTTACATTAACTTTTAGTATATCATAAAATGCCCTATTCCTAGCAACTTTGCAATTGGTCTTCATTATTTATTTTTGATAGTTTTTTTTTTTTAATTATTTGCCCTCCACTTCTACCTTTTTTCCCGCTTTCAAATGGGGGTCACTGACCCCGGCAGCCAAACCTATTGCTCTGTGAGGCTCCAGTTTTATTGTTACTTTTTATTCCTTATCTTTCTTTAGGCCTCTCCTCTATTACTATTCCAGTGTCTCATTTAAAAGGAATTAATTGCAGTGGGTCTTTATTTTGTATTATTTGCGGTTTTTTTTTTATTATTATTTAGCTCTTTGTTCAGCAGCTCTCCAGTTTGGAATTTCAGCCGGTATTTGGTTTCCAGGGTCCAAATAAACCTAGCAACACCCTGGCAGTAGTATGAATGAGAGGCTGGTATATGAATAGGGGAGGGGCTGAATAGAAAGATAAGTAATAAAAATTAACAATAACAATAAAACTGGAGCCTCACAGAGAATTAGTTTCTTTTGCCTGCCGGGGGTCAGTGACCTCCATTTAAAAGCTGGAAAAAGTCAGAAGAAGGCGGCAAATTATTAATAAATTATAATCAATAAAAAACAAAGACCAATTGAAAAGAATGGGTTATTCCGTAATATATTAACTTAACAATACCCCTTATATATGCTTTGAGAAGGAAAGAGACTGGTCCATAATAACCCCCAGGCAGTGTGCTGAACTAACAGGATTATTGGTCATGCCATCAGTAGAAATGGTAAAAGAAGGGGAAGGGCCAGGTCTGAGAGGGAAGACTGAGTTTGTGGTGCCCTTGGTTCATCCAGGAGGAGATCTCTAGGAGGCAGTTAGAGATCTGGGGCTGAGTGTCAGGTTAATAAAGGGGTATCTAGATATATATGGGTATCTGCATATATGTGGTATTTAAGGCAAAATAAAGAAGTCTTCTAAAGAGAGAGAGTGTATAGGGAGAGCAGCAGGGGCCAAGTACAGGGCCCTAGGCACCCCCACATTCAGCTGAACTGGGGAGCAGATAGTAGCAGAAGCGATTAGTGCTTAGAGAGGAAGGTAGACAACCAGGAAGCAGCTGGATCCCAGTGGCCAGTAGAATAGAGCAGCGTTTTTCAACCACTGTTCCGCGGCACACTAGTGTGCCGCGAGATGTTGCCTGGTGTGCCGTAGGCAGGGCCGCAATTTTTACTTTAAAAAAAAATCCGGGCCCTGTCATTGGTTGCGCCCCGTGTGTACGGGTGACGTCAGTACGCACGGGGCGCAACGTTATAAAAGGGCCTGTGTGCGGTCGCGTGTAGGCAGAAGTGAAGAGGCGGCGCGCGTGAGGGGAAGATGCTGCTGAAGCCGCCGAAGAGTAAAATGCTGCTGGCACCAATGTATTAGGGGGGCACTGCTCTTGGCACCAATGTACTGGGGGGCACTGCTGCTGGGCACCAATGTACTAGGGGGGCTGGCTCTTGGCACCAATGTACTGGGGGGCACTGCTGCTGGGCACCAATGTACTAGGGGGGCACTGCTCTTGGCACCAATGTACTAGGGGGGCACTGCTCTTGGCACCAATGTACTAGGGGGGCACTGCTGCTGGGCACCAGTGTACTAGGGGGGCACTGCTCTTGGCACCAATGTACTAGGGGAGCACTGCTGCTGGGCACCAATGTACTAGGGGGGCACTGCTCTTGGCACCAATGTACTAGGGGGGCACTGCTGCTGGGCACCAGTGTACTAGGGGGGCACTGCTGCTGGGCACCAGTGTACTAGGGGGGCACTGCTGCTGGGCACAGAGTTAAATTTTTTAACATTTTCTAATGGTGGTGTGCCTCGTGATTTTTTTCATGAAACAAGTGTGCCTTTGCCCAAAAAAGGTTGAAAAACACTGGAATAGAGCAGCGGTTCTCAACCTGTGGGTCGGGATCCCTTTGGGGGTGGAACGACCCTTTCACAGGGGTCGTCTAAGACCATGGGAAAACACATATTTCCGATGGTCTTAGGAAAAATTTTATGGTTGTGGGTCACCACAACATGAGGAACTTGGTTGGGAACCACTGGAATAGAGAGTTTGCATTAGAAGGGAATGGCCGGCTGCATCACATTCAGGGGATAAGGACAGGGGAATGAGAATAGAGAAGAGCCCTTTGGCCCTAGCAGTCTGGGGTTCATTCCCCCTCTACATACTTCTCAGCAGGGTGAGCAGGTGGAATACCAGACTGTATAGAGGCAAGCAGGTTATGGGTGCCAAGACCGTTACTGGCATTAGGAGACAGACAACTTGTTCCAGGAGCTTAAAGGCTGGGGTAAGAGACAGACAGGTTAGACAGATGGGCTGGGTTTTGTATAGGCTTAAGAATAGGTAGGACTGTGTCAAACCCAAAGTAAAAGAGGGGAAAGTACCAGAAGCTAGAGATGAATGAATAAATGAGTAAGAACGGGAGTAAGGGCATGGACTCACGGTTTTAGTAATGCTGAGGGCATAGGATCAAGTTGTTTTAGTGGAAAGGACAGGAAATCAGTAACGAGATTAAAAAAAAAAAAAAGTTGAAAAATCATGATGTTAAGAATCCTTAATACACTTTAGACCCTCGTTCTAGAATAACGCCGCCTTGCCACAATTAAATTGTAAATGCCCGGTGCCACACATCATTGCAAATCCAGAACGGAGGAGTTTCCCCATCACTCTGTAGGCACCACAGTATGTATCTGCCATCATTTTATACGGGAAGGGCGGCAGTTGGAAGGCATCTGTCTGCTTGCCCGAGCTTGTTCAACATTTGAAACACACAAACCAGGACTGCAGAGGCAGTATGGAGTGCTGTAGGTACCACTAAATTGTGTACAGGTCTCCTCTGCAACTGCCAGCTTTTCCCTTCTGCCAGCTTTTTAATTATAGCCCCCCCCCCCCCCCCCAGCGACCTGGTTCTTAAAGAGCTCAACAACTGAAGCAAAAGGTAATTCAACGGCCTTTCCGTTTGGTTGCAGATGAAATTATTATTACGACACGCCAACATTGCACACGTAAGAAGCCCTGGCACCAAGATGCAACGGGTAATATGACCTTTTCAAATGGCACACTTTCCACCAGTCCTTAGTAGCTATGGAAAGGGTTGCAAAGCATTAGCTTCCTTCTGGGGTTGAAGAACAGGTTTTCTAATCTCTATGATCATTTTACATTTGCCCATTTAGGACAGTAGGTCTTTGTAATTCAGCAATAATCTGCCTTTGTTTACTTAGGTAGCAACTCCTTAGTACAGTTTTCAAGAGGATAAAATGGAAACCAGCTATAGACACTAACAGTGGTGAAGTGTGGGTAGAGAAGACTCAACCCGCACCTGAACCCTATTCTCCCCTCTATTTATAGACCCACGCCGCCAATGACATCACAAAAGGGGCGGGAGTATCGAGTTGGCCCGCACATCACAGCAGCCATGGGTGGACAAATTTATGTAAAGGTTACAAAGCATAGCTATGGATCTATAAGCCAAAAGAAAAGGCACTCGTTCATAAATAAATGTGTCAAATATATGCGTGCTAAGAGGAAACTTGTTGACCAATGACTGAAGAAGAGATTAGTTGCCCCACGATAAATCTCCTCTATCGGAGGTGACTAATCTCTTCAAATGCTTTCCTACTGGTGATAATGTAAACCACCCTTAGGAAAACATGCAATGCTTCGGCTTTCTGAAGTTGCCCAAAGTCAAGGAAAAGGTGATGTACCGTGGTAGCCAGTCAAAAGTGGTATAAAAGGTGATACCTTCATTGGCTAACTAAGATAACCATGGCAAGCTTTAAGAACATTTTAGCTGATTCAAGTAAAGGAAACACCTGGCAACGTGGGAAAGCCGAAGTGACACATATGTTTTACTACCAGTGATTTACATTATTGCCGGTAGGAAAGCATTCGAGGAGATTAATCGCATAGGTAGTTATGTCATCGGAAACACCCTGCCATTGCCAAACAAATTTATAGACCAATGACATGAGGAGATTAGTTGTCCAGCGATGAATCTCCTCTAGCGATGGCGACTAGAATTCTTTCCTACTGGCGATAATGTAAAGCGCCAGCAAGAAAACATGTGCTGCTTTGGCTTTTCGAAGTTGCCCAAAGTCAAGGAAACGTCTGGCAACTTAAGAAAGCCAAATCAACAAAGTTATGTTTTCCTAACAGCGATTTACATTGCCAGTAGGAAAGCAATAGAGGAGATTGGTCACTGCAATTAATCTCCTCGAATGCTTTCCTACTGGCAATAATGGAAATCGCTACCTGTGGCTACCTAGCTTTTAGCTTTTGCCAACTGCCTATGTTTGTTGAGAAAACTATTTCCTTAGGCGGTGATTCAGCTGTATACTGCAACATCTGATAGGGGCGGTAACGCATATGTAGTTTTGTCCTTGGAAATACCCTGCTATTTCCAAACACTGAAAGCCACTGCAGGTAAATCTGTTAATCTGATCTCCATTCGAGGAGATTAATTGCAGTGACCAATCTCCTCTATTGCTTTCCTACTTGCAATAACATAAATCGCCGTTAGGAAAACATAGCTTTGTTGCTTTGGCTTTCTAAAGTTGCCAGACGTTTGCTTGACTTTGGGCAACTTCGAAAAGCCGAAGCAGCTCATGTTTTCATGCTGGCGGTTTACATTATCGCCAGTAGGAAAGAATTTTAGATTAGTTGCCATCACTAGAGGAGATTCATCGCTGGATGACGAATCTCCTCTTCTATCATTGGTCTATAAGTTTGTTTGGAAATGGCAGGGTATTTCCAGGGACATAACTACCCGTGCGATTTATCTCCTCGAATGCTTTCCTACCGGCAATAATGGAAATAGCTACCTGTGGCTCCCTAGCGTTTAGCTTTTGCCAACTGCCTGTTTGTTGAGAAAACTATTTCCTTTGGCAGTGATTCAGCTGTATACTGCAACATCTGATACGGGCAGTCACGCATAGGTAGTTTGTCCTCGGAAAAACCCTGCCATTTCCAAACACTGAAAGCCACTGCAGGTAAACTTGTTATGGTAAGTTTAAAGTAAGCAACGTAGCTATTGTTCTGTGCCCACAAAAATGCCTTTGGGGATTTATACCCATATACAAGAGGTATCTTTACTGAAATGTTTCTAATAAGCTCAGATCCTCTTCATACGAGGAGAATAATGAAGAATTAGAAAGGCCTCCTCTCCGTTGGCAGCAGATCAGATTTTCTACACCGGCCTATAAAATGACCCAGGCATCCTTAGCCTACGAGGCAGATTTATTCACATTTTGATTTTCGTGGTTTTAGAGGTTTTTGAAACCACAGCTAAACTAATTTTCACGAAAACCACAAACGTCTAGTCATTTATCAAAAGATTCAAATTGAAAAGGCACAAACGAATGAAAACGTGGAAGGAAAGCCAAAAGAACACAAACCACTTATTTTTTGTGATTTTGCGTTTTTTCCAGAAATCTTTAACACAAAAAGAAAAACACTAATTCTGGGGGGAAAATTGAAATATGACTTTTCACAAATGCCTCAAGGGGCAGATTTATCAAATGCCAACACACTCTTTAGCACAACATCAAACATACAGATTACAAATACTGACCATTACAGGAGCCAAAGAGTCCTGCTCATTAAAGCTTACAATCTAACATGATAAATGGGTATAGAAAAAGGTGTGGATTGAATAAAAGACTGGCTATGATATTTGAACTTTTTGGCTCCTTCTTGATTACCTAAGTATAGAGGGGTACAACTAGTGGGAGGCCAGATATAGAAATGAATTGAAGTTATAAACCTTTTTGTTTAAATTCATTAACCAATAGTTGTTTCAACCACCTCTCGTAGTACAGTTTAATCTAAGCTTAAGATATAATTACCCCTTATTGGGGACAGAACAGCCCTATTGGGTTTATTTCATGGTTAAATGATTCCCTTTTCTCTGTAATAATAAAACAGTACCTGTACTTGATCCCAACTAAGATATAATTACCCCTTATTGGGGCAGAACAGCCCTATTGGGTTTATTTAATGGTTAAATCATTCCCTTTTCTCTGTAATAATAAAACAGTACCTGTACTTGATCCCAACTAAGATATAATTACCCCTTATTGGGAGTACAGACCTATTGGGTTTATTTAATGTATAAGTGATTTTTTTAGTGGACTTACAGTTAGAGATACAAATAACAGAAAGATCCCTTATCTGGAAAACCCCTGGTCCCAAGCATTCTGGATAACAGGTCCCATACCTGTACTTGGCTATAATACTCCCAATGCACCACTGTAACAAGATGGGAGCCTGTGGCACTGTTTTAGGCAACAGTTGCCGACCTACACACTCTGCAAACTCCCAAAATGGTTATCTGGAAACTCATTCTCCAGAAAGCTCCGGATCCTCCATAGACTCCACTTTGAACAAATAATTCACATTATTACATTATTTTTCCTTTTCTTTGGACTTGATCCCAGCTAAGATACCATTAATCCCTATCGAAGGCAAAAATATTGTTTAAGTAATCCAATTCAAGGAAAGACCCCCTTATCGGAAAAAACCTCAGGTCCAACGCATTTTGTATAACAGGTCCCATAACTGCCTTGATAGGGTCAGCTACACCAGTTGCGTTGAAATTATAATTTTAAAGGAGACATACACTAAACTAAAAAAATAAATATATTCTTGTAGGCAGCTATGAATAATATATGGGGGCCCATTTACAAAAATAAAATTAAATCAATACTAAAATATTGTATTTTTTCTAAGTTTTCATACTGTGCGTATTTTCTGCGATTTTTTTTTTTGCGACAAAATTGTATTTATCGCGCAGAGTAGGAAAGTTTCAGATTCATTCAAGCTTCGGTATCGTGACTTTCCTTGGGCTGCAGAGTGCCATTGAGTCCTATGGGAGGCTTCCAAAATCATGCACATTCCTGCCGTTAACGATCGTTCGTATGCGAAAAATTTTCGCGAGACTTTTGGATCGCCAATACGATATTATCATGACTATCACAATTTTTTCATTAGCATTTTCGTGACATTTCCAATCATCAGAAATTATCGTATCTAATCCAAATTTTACCCATTTTGGGATTTGAACTCGTACTTTGATGAATATGCCCCATGGTGTTGGTTTCACTTTGGCCTAAACATTAATCCTATCTGTAAAAATGGACCCTTTTTTGGAGCTCCCTATAGATCCTCTCGGGTCCCTGTCATATTTCAAACGAGGGGTGGGCGTGTCCCAACGGTCCCTGCCAGAAGCACAGTAGGGGGAGGATAGCCAATCACAGTTCTGCAGTCACACATGCACAGACAGGCTTTAGTTCCCTATCAAGTCAGCCTAGCTACTGATTGGTTCCTATCCTACAGTGCCGCCGGCCCCCCCTAAACAGTCTGGGAAAAGATGTAGCAGGATGGGCAGGGCTAGTGGGATTTTGGGAGAACTTTTCAATAGGAGTAAGTACGGACACAGGCCCTGACAGCCAAGGAACCATGTAAGCAATCTGTGTCTGAACTGTGTGCAAGGGTAAAATCCCAGCTATGGACAAATGGTGCTCCTGCTAACATAGTAATATAGTAAGTTGGGTTGAAAAAAGACAACCGTCCATCTCGTTCAACCATAATGCCTATATGTAAAGGTGGCCATACACGGGCCGACTATAGCTGCCGATATCGGTCCCTTGGACCGATTCGGCAGCTAATCGGCCCGTGTATGGGGAGAGCAGATCGGCCTGGCCGACCGATATCTGGCCTGAAATTGGCCAGATCTCGATCGGCCAGGTTAGAAAATCTGGTCGGATCGGGGACCGCATCGGCTCGTTGATGCGGTCCCCGATCCGACTGCCCCATTGCCGCCCACATAATCCGATCGTCTGGCCCCAGGGCCAAACGATCGGATTATTATTTTTTTTACCTAAATGGTCCCCGATATCGCCCACCCGACATCGCCAAGCGAGCGGATCTGCTCGTGTATGGCCAGCTTTACCTGCCTAACTACTAGTTGATCCAGAGGAAGGCAAAAAAAACCCCTCTGTAGCCTCTCTAATTTGCCGCAGAGGGGAAAAAATTCCTTCCTTGTCCTGTACATTAATAAATGATATTGTGCTGTACGACGCAGGCTGTAAATCCATGATTGACCCGCTCTAATAGGGAGAGAGATACAAAGCAGCCACCTGATTCTTCTGCTTTGTTCTGAACAATAGGGGTCTTACCTCGAGCCCCCCTTTTCTATCTATATGCAAAGAGGAATGATATGCAGATTTAACAATACAAACAGCACATTACAGTATGCAGATAATTTTTTTTTATTATTAGGGATGCTCCGAATCCAGGATTCCGTTTGGTATTTGGTACAACAGGTCCGAATACAAACAATTTGTATTTTTTCTAAAGTTTACAACTTTTGAGTATTTTCTGCAATATTTTCGTTAATTTGCGCAACTTTCTCGTGCTTTGCAACAATTTGTGGGACAAAATCGTATTTGTCACGCCGAGTAGGAAAGTTTCAGATTAATTCAAGCTTCATTATCGTGACTTTCCTTGGACCGGGTTGGAGCTGCAGAGTGCCATTGAGCCCTATGGGAGACTTTCCTTGGGCCGGGTTGGAGCTGCAGAGTGCCATTGAGCCCTATGGGAGACTTTCCTTGGACCAGGTTGGAGCTGTAGAGTGCCATTGAGCCCTATGGGAGGCTTCCAAAATCATCAAGTCAGAAAACGTTTTCCCACCCTTTCCGATACAAAAATTTCATGACTTTCGGATCACCAATGCGATATTATTGTGACTATTACGATTTTTTTGTAAGCATATTTGTGTCATTTTGGATCATTAGAAATAATCGAATCTGCCCCTAAGTGTCTGGTCGAACCAAATCCTTAAAGATATACCAACAGAAGGAATTAAACCTTTTTCACATCTATCATAACATTGCCTTACGAGCTATTTATCATTTTGCCTTATGCTTTACATAAATCCCATGTTCCCCTAGGAGGGGGCAGCCATATTTGTCCAGCAGGAGCCCGTTAGCATTAGAAGCTATAACGGACAGGTTGAGAAGAGACAATCTGGTTTAGGAACTTTAAAGCCAGGCGCTTCATTTTTAGCCCTTCCGTAGCCTAATTTCCATATGCAAATCAGGATTCAGTTCGGCATTCGCTGAACCCTATAATAACGGATTCAGCGCATCCCTAATGAAGGCAGTGATCTGTCATCGAGCCCATATTCATTAGCGCGAGAAACCACATTGGCATTTAACAGTCAATTACAACCACGCAATTAGCAGCTAATATATACCGACACCCAAACCCATTTGCGTTGTTTGCACAATATTGTCCCTGGCTGACATTTTCCCAAACACTTTTACTCACTTGGACTTCACTACAGATCAGGGGCAGCCGTTCGATAGAAGGCTCTTGGGTCAGGTTTGGCCCTGCTTGAGATTTGTATGGCTCTCCCCAACCTGCCCAGGGGTTCCGTAAATACATTGGTATTCCATTACCATCTTGCTATTCTTAGTAAGTTTTCAATTGGTCTTCATTTTTTATTTATCGTTCTTGAGCTATTTGCCGTCCTCTTCTGCCTCTTTGCAGCTTTCAAATGGGGGTCACTGACCCCGGCAGCCAAAACCTATTGCTCTGTGAGGCTTCAGTTTTATTGCTATTGTTACTCTTTATTCCTTGGGGGAGATTTACTAAGACAAGAACGCTTGGAGCGTTCATTCGAACACTCAGAGCGTACTTTCGCTGATTTTTCATATGCCCGCGTGAAAAATTCAGAAAGGTTCTGTCGCTGTTTACAATCGTTCGGTACGAAAATTTTGTGACTTTCGGATCGCCAATACGATATTATTGTGACTAATGCGATTTTTTCGTAAGCATTTGCGATCTTCAGAAATTATCGTATCCAATCCGAATTTTTCACATTTGGGATTCGAACTCGTGTTTTAATGAATCGGCTCCATAATCTTTCTATTTATAGTCCTGTCTCTTTCGAACCACCGCCTGGTTGCTATGTTAAATTGGACCCTGGTAACCAGGTTGCTGCTGAAATTCCAAACTCGAGAGCTGCTGAACAAAAAGCTAAATGACTCAAACGCCACAAATAAAAAAAAAAAAATGAAGACCAATTGCAAATTGTCTCAGAATAGCACTCTCTACATCAAGGGTGCCCAGACTTTTTCGCGCGGTGATCAACTTTGGCTCCTCCTTGCGTACATACGCATACCCAATAAAAGCTCTGCACTTCCCAGCTAAGACTCAGTCCACGGGGGATCGACCGGTGGACTGCGATTGATGTTTTGGCCACCCCTGCTCTACAGCTTACTAAAAGTCTCAATGATCACTGTAAGTAGCCATGTACCGACCAGGTTCCCCATCTTTAACCAGACTAAAACCCCCAGATTAGTTAATAATCAGTTATAGGTTATGGCAACAGCACATTGGAAGATTATTTCATTATTACCTGGTGCACTACTGGCCCAGGAACTTACCGGTTGGAAAAATGGAAGCCCAGTGTCCAGGCAGTTACCATTAAAGTCAATGGATTCTAAACGAGCAGCCCACCAAGCTGCAAAAGCCTAAATGATGCTGGGAGTTGTAGTTTCAGTTAAAAATGATACTTGGTGTTATCAACAGGAAATAAAGAAAACATAGATAGGGAAGCGGGGTTAAATCGAGACCTCAAACAGAGAAACACCAATGTGGAAATATGAAATGCAAAATGCTAAGTACAGATATGGGACCTGTTATCCAGAATGCTCAGGACCTGGGGTTTTCTGGATAAGGGATCTTTCCATAATTTGGCTCTCCATAACTTAAGTCTACTAAAAATCATTGAAATATTGAATAAACCCAATAGGCTTGTTTTGCCCCCTATAAGGGGTAATTATATCTTAGTTGGGATCAAGTACAGGTACTGTTTTATTATTACAGAGAAAAGGGAATCATTTAACCATTAAATAAACCCAATAGGGCTGTTCTGCCCCCAATAAGGGGTAATTATATCTTAGTTGGGATCAAGTACAGGTACTGTTTTATTATTACAGAGAAAAGGGAATCATTTAACCATGAAATAAACCCAATAGGGCTGTTCTGCCCCAATAAGGGGTAATTATATCTTAGTTGGGATCAAGTACAGGTACTGTTTTATTATTACAGAGAAAAGGGAATCATTTAACCATTAAATAAACCCAATAGGACTGTTCTGCCCCAATAAGGGGTAATTATATTTTAGTTGGGATCAAGTACATTTACTGTTTTATTATTACAGAGAAAAGGGAATCATTTAACCATGAAATAAACCCAATAGGGCTGTTCTGCCCCAATAAGGGGTAATTATATCTTAGTTGGGATCAAGTACAGGTACTGTTTTATTATTACAGAGAAAAGGGAATCATTTAACCATGAAATAAACCCAATAGGGCTGTTCTGCCCCCAATAAGGGGTAATTATATCTTAGTTGGGATCAAGTACAGGTACTGTTTTATTATTACAAAAATTAGAATTATTTGCTTATAATGGAGTGTATGGGTGACGGCCTTCCTGTAATTCTGAACTTTCTGGATAACGGATCCCATACCTGTACCTGGATCTTTCCGCCGCTCAGGAACTTACCGGCTGTAGAAAGGGAATCACAGTAACCAGGCAGTTACCATTAAAGTCAATGGACAGGCAATTGTAAACCAGCAGCCCACTTAAGCTGCAAAAGGATGCTGGGAGTTGTAGTTTCAGTTAATAATAATAATACTTGGTGTTATCTACAGGAAATCAATAAAACATAGATAGGAAAGCGGTTATATTTTCCAATAAACACCAATGTGGAAATATTAAACGCCAAATACTATAAAGTCAATCCCTAAAATGGCACTTATAGGAATGAATAGCCCCTAATACATGAGCTGCGCATTAATATTCCCCCCTGTAGTGACCAAGGCACCCGGAGCCCCTCACTGCCAACTTGTAATGAGCGCCTAATAGAAATGGCGCCAACTTCCCCTCCCCGGCACTAACCCCTCTCTGAAAGGTGAAGGGACAGACCGCACCACTGCGAAAGGAGAGAGGGGGGGGGGGTTGAAGTGGACACCAGGGGGGCTGCCGTCATCCTGTCAAACAATAGGGGGACACCAGCCTAGCGTCCCCTTGCCCCCCCCCTCTCCCCTTATGCAGTGAGACAGTCCATCGGTTAATGCCAGGGAGTACTGGGGGGGGCCTTGAAGCCGCCCGGCATTCTCCATTCCCCCCTAGTGTTTACCTGCGGCAGCTGGCACCGGCGGCGTGGAATCGGTTTCAACACTCCCCGGCTCCCTGGAGGCTGTTGGCGGGAAATAGAGGCTGGGGCTGCAATGGCGGCTTGGTGTCGCCTGCTCTCGGCTTTCCTCCTCCTCCTCTTCTTCATCTTCATCCTCCTCCTTCTCGCCGTCCCCTTCTTCGGCCATTTCTTCCTCCTCTTCTTCCTCCTCGTCGTCCCTGAGCGGCGATGACATTGGGCTGCAGCCTCCCGTTTCCCCTCAGCTCAGCCCGGCTGCCTGCTCCGGAGCTCCCGGCCGTGCCCCCAAGGCTTTTAGTTTTCCCCCCAAAAAAAATAAAAAATATTCCCCCCCCAAAATGTCAAAAAATCATAAAACAAATGAGAAAAAACACGTAAAAAAATAAATCACCTCAGGGAAAACAGCAGCATCACTGGGTGTGGGGGGAGGGGAGCAAAATCATTCTCATTTCTTTGTTCAAAATAGGTGATAATGTTCCAGTAGGTTCCCCCTACAATCAAAAGAGATTGATAGAAATATACAAAATATAAATAAAAGGGAGGAGGGGGGGGTGGAAAAATATAAAAAAAAAAAAAAAATCTGGAGGGAGAAGGGGGATTTATTTTTATTCAGATCAAATGGAAAAGTTGACAGGGAACCAAGATGGCCGCCCCTTCAATTATTATATGTAAAGTTTAAAAAAAAATAATAAAATGAGGCTTGTGTGAGATATTTATAAACCTTCCTCATCCCTCCCCCCACCTGAATCACACACAGCAGCTACTCCCCCTTTTATTAAGAGCATTTCTATTATACACAGCAGCCTCTCTCTGGTGCAAAGAGCTGCACAAAATGGCTGGGGGCAGCCGGCAAAGGGAGTCGTCAAAATATATATATATATTTTATGTGCAAAAGGGGACGGTGTATGTATGAAATATGCCTGTGCACAGAGAATGGGGTGGGTGGGGCCAGCTGAGTGTATAGCCGGGCACATTGATTGTGTATTCTCCTCTTATAGCCCCAAATGTGAAGATAAAAACAATTGGGGAGTTAAAATGAATGCATGGTGTTTGCCTTCAGAACTTTGGAGGCACAGAAGAATTAGGGGCATGTTTATTAAAGTACGGTTGAGTCCAAATACAGAATATTTGTATTTTTTATAATTTATAGAGCTGTGCAGTGTCAGACTGGCCCACAGGGATACCAGGAAAAGTACCAGTGGGCCCAGGTGTCAGTGATTCTAACAGTTTGGCCCAGTGTCGGACTGGCCCATAGGGATACCATGTAAACTCCCGGTGGGCCCAGGTGTCAGTGATTCTAACAGTTTGGCCCAGTGTCGGACTGGCCCATAGGGATACCATGTAAACTCCCGATGGGCCCAGGTGTCAGTGATTCTAACAGTTTGGCCCAGTGTCGGACTGGCCCATAGGGATACCATGTAAACTCCCGGTGGGCCCAGGTGTCAGTGATTCTAACAGTTTGGCCCAGTGTCGAACTGGCCCATAGGGATACCATGTAAACTCCCGGTGGGCCCAGGTGTCAGTGATTCTAACAGTTTGGCCCAGTGTCGGACTGGCCCATAGGGATACCATGTAAACTCCCGGTGGGCCCAGGTGTCAGTGATTCTAACAGTTTGGCCCAGTGTCGGACTGGCCCATAGGGATACCATGTAAACTCCCGATGGGCCCAGGTGTCAGTGATTCTAACAGTTTGGCCCAGTGTCGGACTGGCCCATAGGGATACCATGTAAACTCCCGGTGGGCCCAGGTGTCAGTGATTCTAACAGTTTGGCCCAGTGTCGGACTGGCCCATAGGGATACCATGTAAACTCCCGGTGGGCCCAGGTGTCAGTGATTCTAACAGTTTGGCCCAGTGTCGGACTGGCCCATAGGGATACCATGTAAACTCCCGGTGGGCCCAAGTGTCAGTGATTCTAACAGTTTGGCCCAGTGTCGGACTGGCCCATAGGGATACCAGGAAAACTCCCGGTGGGCCCAAGTGTCAGTGATTCTAACAGTTTGGCCCAGTGTCGGACTGGCCCATAGGGATACCATGTAAACTCCCGATGGGCCCAGGTGTCAGTGATTCTAACAGTTTGGCCCAGTGTCGGACTGGCCCATAGGGATACCATGTAAACTCCCGGTGGGCCCAGGTGTCAGTGATTCTAACAGTTTGGCCCAGTGTCGGACTGGCCCATAGGGATACCATGTAAACTCCCGGTGGGCCCAGGTGTCAGTGATTCTAACAGTTTGGCCCAGTGTCGGACCGGCCCACAGGGATACCAGGAAAACTCCCGGTGGGCCCAAGTGTCAGTGATTCTAACAGTTTGGCCCAGTGTCGGACTGGCCCATAGGGATACCATGTAAACTCCCGGTGGGCCCAGGTGTCAGTGATTCTAACAGTTTGGCCCAGTGTCGGACTGGCCCATAGGGATACCAGGAAAACTCCCGGTGGGCCCAGGTGTCAGTGATTCTAACAGTTTGGCCCAGTGTCGGACTGGCCCATAGGGATACCAGGAAAACTCCCGGTGGGCCCAGGTGTCAGTGATTCTAACAGTTTGGCCCAGTGTCGGACTGGCCCATAGGGATACCAGGAAAACTCCCGGTGGGCCCAGGTGTCAGTGATTCTAACAGTTTGGCCCAGTGTCGGACTGGCCCATAGGGATACCATGTAAACTCCCGGTGGGCCCAGGTGTCAGTGATTCTAACAGTTTGGCCCAGTGTCGGACTGGCCCATAGGGATACCATGTAAACTCCCGGTGGGCCCAGGTGTCAGTGATTCTAACAGTTTGGCCCAGTGTCGGACTGGCCCATAGGGATACCATGTAAACTCCCGGTGGGCCCAGGTGTCAGTGATTCTAACAGTTTGGCCCAGTGTCGGACTGGCCCATAGGGATACCAGGAAAACTCCCGGTGGGCCCAGGTGTCAGTGATTCTAACAGTTTGGCCCTGTGTCGGACTGGCCCACAGGGATAACCAGGAAAACTCCCAGTGGGCCCAAGTGTCAGTGATTCTAACAGTTTGGCCTAGTGTCGGACTGGCCCACAGGGATACCAGGAAAACTCCCGGTGGGCCCAGGTGTCAGGGGGCCCTCCTGCCCCTAACTCTTTGGCCAATTGCATGGTCATTCCCTATTTCTGTATGGGAAAAAGAGATGGAAGGATAAAGAAAAGGGACTTGGATAATAAAGAGGCTGAGGGAGGAGAGGAGGAATAATAGTTTAGAAAGTGGGCCTATAGGCCAAGGTTTCCTGGTGGGCCCCTGGCATCTCAGTCCAACACTGGTTTGGCCTAAAGGTGACCATACACGCTAAGATCCGCTCGCTTGGCAACCTACGGGTGGGCAATGTTCGGCTAATTCGGTCGAACGACGGGCATAGGCACAGTCAATTCGGGAAGCCTTTGTGGTCCCCGATTCAACTTAATTTTTAAAACTGCCCGATCGATATCAGGCCAGATACTGGATACTATGGGAGACTTTCCTTGGGCCGGGTTGGAGCTGCAGAGTGCCATTGAGCCCTATGGGAGACTTTCCTTGGGCCAGGTTGGAGCTGCAGAGTGCCATTGAGCCCTATGGGAGACTTTCCTTGGGCCGGGTTGGAGCTGCAGAGTGCCATTGAGCCCTATGGGAGACTTTCCTTGGGCCGGGTTGGAGCTGCAGAGTGCCATTGAGCCCTATGGGAGACTTTCCTTGGGCCGGGTTGGAGCTGCAGAGTGCCATTGAGCCCTATGGGAGACTTTCCTTGGGCCGGGTTGGAGCTGCAGAGTGCCATTGAGCCCTATGGGAGACTTTCCTTGGGCCGGGTTGGAGCTGCAGAGTGCCATTGAGCCCTATGGGAGACTTTCCTTGGGCCGGGTTGGAGCTGCAGAGTGCCATTGAGCCCTATGGGAGACTTTCCTTGGGCCGGGTTGGAGCTGCAGAGTGCCATTGAGCCCTATGGGAGACTTTCCTTGGGCCGGGTTGGAGCTGCAGAGTGCCATTGAGCCCTATGGGAGACTTTCCTTGGGCCAGGTTGGAGCTGCAGAGTGCCATTGAGCCCTATGGGAGACTCTCCTTGGGCCGGGTTGGAGCTGCAGAGTGCCATTGAGCCCTATGGGAGACTTTCCTTGGGCCGGGTTGGAGCTGCAGAGTGCCATTGAGCCCTATGGGAGACTTTCCTTGGGCCGGGTTGGAGCTGCAGAGTGCCATTGTGCCCTATGGGAGACTTTCCTTGGGCCGGGTTGGAGCTGCAGAGTGCCATTGAGCCCTATGGGAGGCTTTCCTTGGGCCGGGTTGGAGCTGCAGAGTGCCATTGAGCCCTATGGGAGACTTTCCTTGGGCCGGGTTGGAGCTGCAGAGTGCCATTGAGCCCTATGGGAGACTTTCCTTGGGCCAGGTTGGAGCTGCAGAGTGCCATTGAGCCCTATGGGAGACTTTCCTTGGGCCGGGTTGGAGCTACAGAGTGCCATTGAGCCCTATGGGAGATGTTCCTTGGGCCGGGTTGGAGCTGCAGAGTGCCATTGAGCCCTATGGGAGACTTTCCTTGGGCCGGGTTGGAGCTGCAGAGTGCCATTGAGCCCTATGGGAGACTTTCCTTGGGCCGGGTTGGAGCTGCAGAGTGCCATTGAGCCCTATGGGAGACTTTCCTTGGGCCGGGTTGGAGCTGCAGAGTGCCATTGAGCCCTATGGGAGACTTTCCTTGGGCCAGGTTGGAGCTGCAGAGTGCCATTGAGCCCTATGGGAGACTTTCCTTGGGCCGGGTTGGAGCTACAGAGTGCCATTGAGCCCTATGGGAGATGTTCCTTGGGCCGGGTTGGAGCTGCAGAGTGCCATTGAGCCCTATGGGAGACTTTCCTTGGGCCGGGTTGGAGCTGCAGAGTGCCATTGAGCCCTATGGGAGACTTTCCTTGGGCCGGGTTGGAGCTGCAGAGTGCCATTGAGCCCTATGGGAGACTTTCCTTGGGCCAGGTTGGAGCTGCAGAGTGCCATTGAGCCCTATGGGAGGCTTAAAAAATCCTGCACTGAAGGTTCAAAGTCAGAAAGGTTTTCCCGCCGCTTACGATCGTTTGGATACAAAAATTTAGTGACTTTTGGATCGCCAATACGATATTATCGTGACTAATACGATTTTTTCGTAAGCATTTTTCGGGACATTTCTGATCATCAGAAGTTATAGTATCTAAACCAAATTTTACCCATTTCGATTCGGACTCATACTCAAAATCGGGATTTGAACTCGTACTTATTAAAAAAATTACGGTAATGGGCGCAGTCAGTTCGGGGACCGAACCTGCCCAATCGATATCTGGCCCCGATTTCAGGCCATATATCAAGCCCATCTTTGTGCCCTTACAGGGGCCGATAAGCTGCCGAGTCTATGGGATCCATATTGGCACCTAGAATCGGCCCGTGTATGGCCATCTTTAGAGTAGAATGGGTATTTGCCCTGGGCCCTCGGCATCTTAGATTTTCGTGCCTTTACATGTCTGGGATGTCCGAACCTGTACTCATTGTTTCTGAATTTGAACTCATCCCATTGACCAAAGTTTGTCCGGGGCGCAAGAACTTCTGCTGGAGGGACATCCCAGAGCTCCATTACATTTTCTTCTCCTGCTCAGTCATACTGCCGGCCTTGGCCCTATGGTCTGCAACCCTGTGTGCACCTCTAGAGGTAAAGCTAAGAACAAGTCAAAAGGGTTGGGGAGACCGCCTCATACGTATACAAATAGACCAAAGGGATTCTGGGAACAAAAAAAAATCCTGTTTACATGGGTTTATCCTATAGGCTAAAGCTAAGCTGATCAGAAAACCCTGCTCTACACTGATGAGCCCCAGGAAGGGCGGTCTGTAGTTGGGAATCTGATCAGCTATTATCCTGGCTTTAGCCTATAGGATAAACCAATGTAAATGGGATTATTTATAGGAGCCTTAAGGAATTTGTTCCCAGAATCCCTTTGGTCTATTTGCATACATATGAGGCAGTCTCCTCAACCCTTTTGACATGTTCATGAGCCAGTTTATCCTAATTCTAAAGGTAACTGCGGAATAAATGCCGCTTAACAGCGAGAGACCTCATTAGACAGCTCGTTAAACCCATTAGAGGGATTTGGCTGCCCTTAGCGGCGTTGCTGGTGGCACGCACGCGTTACATCACTCTGTCTCCCTATGGGGGATTGGGCTCTGAAGCAGTAGGCTAGCAAATTGCTTTACACAGAAGCATGAGTTATGCGCTTGGATGGCTTGTGGGGGTTTTTAATGCGATGCTGAGGGAATTAAGACAAAGACCTTGGCGGTGGTTTGGGTCACAGCAGCGTATCTCGCAGCGTGCCGCCAGCAGGAAAAGCGGCAGATTGAGATGGTCAGAAGGGATATCCTTCCCAGAGGGACATTGGTTATGAGCATGAGTGCGCTTGGCAGAGCAGCTGGAGATGTGCCAGGCTAGCCCGTAGCTAATATTCCCACGCCAGCCTTGTATTTAGCAAGAGTTTTAGGTGTGACGAGGGGTACGGTAACCTCGTTATTCACCGGCCCTGTGCTAAGTGTAAATGTATGATATTTCTCTGCAGTTCCTGCTGGATTGTTCTTAGTACAGAAGATATCTGGCTAGTATAACTTTGAGATCTCCCTGTATAGGCAAGAATAAAATGTACCTGTGCTGGTATCACTTTCTCCTCTCTATACAACAAGGCCAAAACTAGGGGTAGGCAGAAGGGGCACCTGCCTAGGGCGCAACAAAGGAGGGGGGCAGTAGGCAGGTACCTCTACTACCAAGCCGACAGGGCGCCCTAGGCAACCCAGCCATATACCCCTGAACCTACCCCCCCCCAGGTTCGTTGCATAGAGGAGGGGGGTGTTATTGCACCCGCCTCGTAATGACAAGCTGCGTTAGCAATGACAAGGGAGAGAGAACTAAGGGGTAGTAGTTCTTAAGTTCATTACGAGGCAGGTGCAATAACAACCCCCCCTCTATGCAACTAAACTAAGGGGGGTAGGTGCAGGGGCAATCTGGCTGGGTTGTGTAGGGCGCCCTGTTGGCTTGGCCCATCCCTGCTATGAACCTGAGGGGTTACATACAGTTATCGTATCCTTTTGCACAGACTTAGGACACTTAAGGCGGCCATACACGGGCCGATTGTAGCTGCCCATATCAGTCCCTTAGACCCAGTGTGGGACTGAGCCCACCAGAAAATCCCAGGTGGAGGTGGATTCTAGCTGCCGATATGGGTCCCTTAGACCGACTCTGCAGCTTATTGGCCCGTGTAGGGGCACTAACGACGGGCCTGCCCAACAGATATCTTGCCAGATATCAATCGGGCAGGTTTAAAAACTAAGTTGGATCGGGGGCCACATCGGCTCATTGAACTGACTGTGCCTA